>NC_142200.1:21074938-21226477 GCF_049639895.1 Pseudopodoces humilis
GTGAAATTGCAAAAATTATTTTCTTATAAAATTTACTTTATTTTTACCCTTCCATTATAAAGAAATGTATTTCAAATATATGTATTTAGGAAAATTAGTTATGTTGAAGATTCTTATAGAACTCATAAAGAAATTTCAAGTAAAAACAAGTTTCATAGTTACAGCTGAACCATTTTTAAAGCTGAATTCCAAATATAAATTTAGCTTTGAATAGCTTTTGGTATTAGATAATTAGCAAGCTACATTTCTGAAACTAAATGGGCAGTTCCAGCTGTTCTTTTACAATTAGTTTCCACTGAGAGTTTTAAATTAATAACTGCTGCAATAGCCTCAAACATGCCAATGCTAATTAGGAGTGGTGTTTGCATGTAATGCTATCCATATATATGAATATTTTACTAGGCAAAAGGTCTAAGCAGACTTTTTTTTTGCCTCTCTGCTAAACAGGGAAGAAGAGAGAAATGTAAAGAAGACTTTACTTCCAAGCCATACTCCAGAAAGTAGTATAGGATTCTTACAGAAGATAAAGATGATTTTACCAAGTTTTCAGACAACTTTATGCTAAAAAACATGTGTTCAAGTACCATAGCAAAGAACAATATTTAGAACTTGCTATTTAGTATGAATATTTTGATTTACACCTCAATCCAACAATTATCAATTCTAAAGATTATTAAATGCAAAAAGAAACAAGATATTAATATATATTCAAATTATATGCAAAGAGAATCCTGTTAAAAAAAATCAGAAGTAAAATCGTATTGGTTTGAAATCTGAAAAAAAATAGTAAATAAATTATGGGAGAGATTTCAAAATATTTGCTCTTACAATTTTTTTTCCTCAACACAGATAGATAAGAACTTAAAAGGATGCTAGTGCAATCCCATTTCACAACTTACAAGGAAAAAAAAGGAACTAAAACTCTAAGAATTTATTTTAATTTTTTTTTCCTATATAACATCACTCTGTAGCCTTAATAATTTTGAAATTTGCAAAAACCGCAGTAGAGATTTTACAATATACTAAAGGTGATACTTTTCTTAATTCCCTATGGTACATATGGACAATTTAATAAGCAGCTCACATTTCCCTCAAAAACTATGTGCATACTGGTTTTTTCACTGATTATCTTTGTTGTCTTTATTCAAAGAACAAGAAACTCTGGTCAGCATTAGCTGATTCCTTGTTTGTCTACCAGATAAACCTTAATGAAGCATTAAAAACTAAAATAGGTAAAATAGAAAAGTCTTAATAGAACCTTTGTAAAATAATCAACTCTTAAAAGGAAATTATGCATATTAGGTCCATATTCTGGGAAACATTTAGTTACTTTAATGCTAAATTCTATAAAAAAACCAGAAGAGTTTTTAAACTATTTGGTTTGAAAAGGAAAATACCAAAAATTAAGCTTTTTACGCATAATAAAGTTATAGAAAATCCAGCCTTTTTGAACAGTAATTTCAAGGTATAGTTTTTCAAATATAAACATGTCAAAATATTTCTGAAAAGAATATGCTTACAGATGTGGGTGCTGTTGAAAACTTTTGAAAAGCATTTGATTTTCCAAACCACATTTGAAAGAAAAAACAGATTTCCACACAGACTGCTGGCTATGTATGTGCTTCTTTCATAAATTCCTTGAATCATTTTTTCCTTCCTTTCACTCCAGCACTATCAGTACGGACACAGAAAATTGTTTATTACTCCTTATTTCACTGACAGATTTTTGTTAAACAATTATGGGCTTTACATGATTATTACAAGGATGTTCTATACAGAGCTCCTTGAAATCAAGATAAATAGCAGCTATTCTATAAGGAAAATAGCTTTGTGTTGCTATTTGCAAATGTATGAGAGTTAAACAGTGAAAAACAGTAAACAACAAAAATGAAAAAATTATAATAAGAAAAGGCTTGTATTAATAAAAAGTTCAATGAAAAAAATAATAAAATCTGCAGCTACCTTTTCATGAGTAAGCTCTTTGCATGTAATATTTTTGCCGGGAGGGGCTTGTCTAAAGAATTTCCATTTACATTCACAAATTGGAAACAGTCTAGGGACAGCTTTAGGCTTTGATCTGTGAAACATCTACACATGAAAATGACCATAGAACACTCAGACCTGGACTATTAAGTTTTGATATATGACATGAATGAAATCCTTGGATCTCAAAAATGATGAATCCAGAGCGTGGACAACAATTAGGTTCTTTATTGGCCAAGCTGAGGAAAGCTTGGGATTCTGCTTACCTAAACTCCTTGATAGTTTGGCAGCATTATTCCTGACTTTATAAGTAAGACCTTTACACAACAGCCTCCAAACAGCTTCTATTCTCTGAGCTCTTTGCCAGAAATTTCATTTCTGCATTAACAGTATTTTAACATTATTTTACTCTATCTGTTCATGGATACTCCCTTAAACTCCATTGTTTCATGACAGTTTGCTAAACAGAACCCTGTTGGGGATGATCAGCAGTTACCTATTTAATCAATCAGAGCATTTGCACAGTATTTGGTGTTATATGGCCCAATACAGAAGTAGAACTAAACGTCATCTCAATTTTAGCTTCATTTTTAAGCATATCCATGCATCTACTTCCTCTTATTTTTTCAGTCAGTGAACCAGAATTCTGGGTCTTATGATGAAGTTTTCTCAATCATTTTCCTATTGATAATGTGCAGTTCTGCGGGTAGCTTAGCACAACTAGTGCTATTCACTGTTCATACCCCCAACATACACACTTCTTAAAAATTCATTAAAAATTCATCAGTAGTTAAAGCCCACAAAAATATAGTTCTCTCCTTCGATGTTTAGCAGAAACTTCATTTACTCTGACTGACTCCTTCACAGTCTCAATTAACTGCTCTTCCCTCCCTTTAGCCAGGTTAGGCAACTGCCTTGCATTCTTATCCAAAACCTCCTTTATTCTGCTCTCTGACCCCATCCCATGGCCTTCTGATAATTTTCCAATCAACAGAACTGGTAGTTTCTTGATGACAATGTACAGTTCTGGTAATATTTGTGGAACACAAATACAGCTGGAGCTGAAGTTTAAGAATCAGAGAATCACGAAAAATCATTAAAACCAACAAACTGACTCCTACAATTTAGCAGAAAAAAACAATCAAAAAAAGAGACATTGTCTCTTACTGTTACCAGTGAGAAATGTGTCACCATACTTCTTTTAGGAGCCCTAAATTTGTGGTTATTATGCTTGTATCTTTCTTTACTACATATTAATATCAAGACCAAATTAATCCATTTTTAACTGGAGAGAATACTCTAATTTTTCCACGGTATAGGAAAATTAAGTTACAATGTTAATACATTTCTTTCCAACTTCCAATAATCACCTGAAACTGTATTTGTGCCCAAATTCTTGAGGCACATTGTTTTTCCAACATTCCCTTTTCAGTTTGGTTCTCTCCTCAAGTTAGCATGTAAGCTCTTTTTCCTAAGACATAATAGATGGAGTCACTTCAGCCTACAGGCCAAAAGTGGTCTTGTTTATTCAGTATGACCTGCAGCCGTAGCAAACCTACCTTTCATGCACTGGCATGCTACTAATGACATATGAGTACATTCAGCTTTTCATGTATAAATTTATGCGACAAATTCAAAAGATGTTTGGAAATACTATTCAGCCCCTAGCTTTGAAAATGTTTCTCAGCCTTTCCTAAAAGAACAGTTTCTAAATGAGAAGCAAAAATTCTTCTTTCTCATGAAGCACTACAAAAGTGACACTAATTGCATGTGGTTGTAGCTCAGGCCTAAACAGAAGACTGTTTAAAGCAAAGTGACACCACAAATTAAGTTTGTATCCCCACTCCAGAAACACTGTAAAGACAGTGGTTCAGACAACAATTTATTTTCTTTTATTCTATTAAAAGCAGCAGCATCAAATTAGAGAAGAGAGGTTGGAAAAAGACAGAAGATGACATGGTGGTATTAGAATACTGTAGATGCTAATTCTTCAGTAACCTACAGGCTTCTGTAATTTATATTTTTAAAGTCTCTTACACTGGATATGGTACTACTTGTATCTCTGTTAATATTTACTAAGAAACCTTTCACCTAGGTACATGAGCTACACATTGTGTGGGTTTGCTCATTTTACTACTCAATTTTTAAGCATTCTGTACTAGCTCCAGGTTTTTCATCTAGTACCATGTACCATGGGCATGTTAAAAAAGGCAAATACTTTGTAAGAACTCTCATATTTGGAGAAACAAATACTAACATTAGACCAAACATCATATATTAATATATCCCACTGTTTTGTGTTTTTTCCTTGTATACAGACTGTATGTCCTGCTCAACATTACAAAACCCTTTGTATTATTTTATTTAAAAAACAATTGAAAAATGGTGAAATTAACTTCACTTAGAACTCCAGTCTAACAGCAGTGACTGCCATGTAAGACAATGGAGATATCTCCAACCATGCTTCTGTAAGTACACTTTGCTCTAGATCAAAGAATTTGTAGTAAGAAAATGGATCTAATTCAACCCCAAAAAGGAATCTTAATACTTTTAATTTAGAAAGTATTAATTTTCATTCTTTGAAAACCTTGAAACTTGCTTAAACAGATTAAGATAGTCACCTTCCCAAAACCAAAAGATAAACAACTACCAACTTCAATACTGTCCTATAAAACGCTACAGAGTAACTTGATGCTCTGCTCTGATATGTCTTAGAAACAGTAAAGCCAGTATAATTGGATGATTAAAGAAGGAAAGAGAAGGCCAAATAATTTGACAGATGATAAGAAATTAGGGGAGTGGTCATTGAAGCTGAGGAAATCACTTAAAATGTCAGAAAACTCAGAAAAAGACATAGGAAGCATGTCCTTTGGGAGATTGGTCACAAAATGCCAACAGCAGCCAGATGAGGGATGTCTCTGACCCAGTGCTTATTTCTACCTTACTCACTGGGTGTCATGATTTATAAAGGAGGACTGGAGCATATTGTAATTGCATTAAAACTATGAAAACCAAATATGCACTGCACAAATCTTGTCTTGAACATTTATGTATATAAGACCCACAGGACCATAATGCAAAATAGCATCAGAGTCTTTAAGTAAAGGAGCGATTTGAAAAGCACTGAATTTCAGCATTTCAGGTAAAGCCACATGGGCAAAGATACAGACTCAAAAATGTTAACTAGCATGGCTTCATTGATTTTAGATGTAAATGAGTTGCTTACTCACTGGTTTGTAATGTGCATACAAGGAACATCACACAGTTCCCCTGCAGTGACTGAAACGACCTTACAGAAGCTGGCACTTAATTTACCATCAGGCATTTTTCTGATAAAGGTTTTTTTGGTGTGAGGAGAGTGGAACCTACATTTGGGTCTCTGACTCTTGAAGCAGGTATCAGATGGGAGTCTCAGACAGAAAGGGTAGAAGCAGGAAGAGCCTGTACAATTATCTGGAAGATCTCTTTTATCTATGAGCACATGAAGAGCTGGATCAGGTCCTGCCACCCAAAGCCACTGCTAGTGCTAGGCTGTAAGACTTCTTCCATGAAAGCTCCAGCATACAAAAGATATAATGCTCATTAAAAAACAAAAGGGAAAAAAAAAAAAAGATAAACTATTATAACCAAACATACAAGCAAAGCCATTAATTTAAATGTTTCCACATGGAAATATGAAGAAAAAGACTCTCTTACAACTTCTAAGTGATCAGAAGTGAAATTGGAGATATTTCATGGTCTCCTAAAAATCCTAGTCTTGACAAAAGTAAAACTTGCTGTCATTTTCCTAGGCAGTAAATGTTTAACTGCTGGGAAAAGATTTTGATGTTTGTAATTTCTATTGAAGAGCACTATGAAGTAGTTAAAAATATTGCCACATCTGAAAACCAGACCAACGGGAAGTATAAGACACTTGTTCATCTGTATTTCTGTGACTTTTCTCACTTGGTATTATTTGCAACCCTACTTTCATGTCTGGCAACAGTGCCAACTCTACTAAGGATCATATATTACTTTTATCATGTTGATTACATATGTTCACCAGTTTTGCTGCCTATATATGATTAGTGTGGTTTGCACATACTTAGTGACATAATCCAGAGCATGACATTTTCACAGAAAATGTGTTTACTGGGAAAGAGCTCCTTAGAAGTTTGCATTCCTTTAAGCTTTGATCTACATGACATCAAGAATCCTACAGTTTGAATATTCGTCTACCATTTATATTATTAAGATCTATCTCCTTCTCACTATATGGCTACTGAACGCTTTGGAAGTCACAAAAAATTTCCTTTTCTCTAAGGTGAACTTAGTAGTAGCCGAATAAAAAAAGCCTCTTAAAATGCTCTCATCTGTGAGTTTAAACTTCACAGTGATTTGACATTTAAATTCTGTTATTCATCAGCACTTCACAGCAGAACTTGATTTGTCTAAATGGATTTGAAAGCCCACAAGTGAAGAAAATCAGAAAAACCTGGTTTTGAATATCAAAAGATTGTATGTGAAAAGTATTTTTACAGGCTGCACGTACCCATTTTATTGATCAATTAAATTCTCCCAGAATGAATTTTTCTGAGACCATATATGAAAAGCCAAACCCCTCCCCTGATACTTACTGATAAATGTCTTTTCTGAGCACAGCTCTACTAAGAGGGTTGTCAGCCTGAGGAGCCATAGAGACAGATCCAATCTTGAGAACCAAAGTGTCTTCTTTAATTGATGGATTAGCTGTAGTTAGGAGAAGAGAAAATATGTGTTTGATTAGAAGTCAAATGCACATAGCAGGAACACTGAAAAGCAATTTCTTTAAAAAATATACGTAAGAATGTTTGCTAAGGATTCAATTTTGCACAGGAGCAGCATAAGATCAATAGCCCTGCTGTGATACATAAAAACAAAACTATTGTAATTTCATTTCCCCAGAGTTCTATCACACCACTGAATCCTGGTCTGTGACTTCTCATTCTCTCTGACACTTTTTTTTTTTTGGGAGGGGGAGGTTTATTCCAAAATTACTTTAGACATTTTATCACAGATTCTTTGTGATCTGTTTATTTCTCCAAAAACTATTTGCTGAAATATAAGCATGTATACCACTCTGAATTGTGCACCCTTTTTATTATGGGCCTGTATCTTTAGATGTAAAACATTATAGGATATCACAGCATAACCATCCTGGTAGAATTTGGAATCGCCTGCAACACACATGAGAAGTTCAAACACAAGGACTGAAACAAGAGAATCTGAAATCTGACACATATACAAAGAACAAGATGTAATACTGGACAGTAAATTTCACATCAGTAACAAAATTATTCCAAGAAGAAAAATCTCTGCTTTCCACTTATCTTCATAATTTTCAAATTTCAGCCACATGTAAAGTTTCTTAGTTTTAAAAGCAGTGGTCATATTAGACAGAAAACCAAAGTTCTGCCCAGAAATAAAACAGCACCATATTTTTTGTAGAAAGCTAACTCTGTCAGCAGGCATAGACAAAGCACTTGGATAAGGTTGTGCTCAGAAGACTCCATATTAACTAGGAAACTCTGAAGCATGTGTGATGCAAGTTCAGAGTTCATCATCTGAAGGGAAACGGTTCACTGCAACACCTGTGTGAGATGTAACAAGGATGCAACGATACCACACCTGCTCCCACATCTAAGGAAGTTCTGTAAGACTCTCATATGTGAGTTTTGAAAACAAGATTGCAGTAGAAGACAGTTTAAATATTTTACTGAAGTGTGAAATGCTTGGTCTGGTAAGAATCAGCAAAATCTCTAAGTTTAAAAAAATGGTTTCTTCAGACCCAATAATGTCTTGGTGACAAATACACTATGCTTCACAGCTAAATACATATAAAGACAAGAATTAAGCTGAGGAAAAGCTCCATTTTTTGACTAAATCTGAACTCGTATTTTCAAGAATAAGTTAGGCAGTGTACTAAGTACTAGAATACTGCCACTGTACACTTAGGTGTTGGGTATTTCCTTTCCAATACTCACATAAGAAAATGGAGTGATGGTATTAAATATACATCTGATTATAACTGCAACTTAATTAGGTGGCAGATGCCTTATTCTTGGGAATTATTAAGTGGTTCTTAGTAAAATATATCTTAGGCTAAGAATTTTGTCTCTGACACATAGCAAAGCAAAATAAACACAGGACTACATATAACAATCTCTATTGTGTTAAGTATTTTAAGAGTTTTTTCCAAGGCTGGGCATGGACCTTTTGTGTACAGTTTACTGTAGGTCAATAAGTAGGTCAATTTTAAATCAGAAAGAATCACACACATTAATATAATCATCTGGTTTCTAAAAGGTCATATGAATTCATCACATGAATTAAGCATAAAGATGCTGTTCACAATCTCATTTGGTTTTATCCACTCATCTCAGTCATCTTTTTGCTGAGCTAAATACATTATGCTCTTTAAATCCTTCCTTTTAAGCCTCCTTGTCTAGCACTTAACATTTTCGATACTTTTCAGCACCCTCTCTACTTTTATCAATACCCAGTTTTACAACAGAAAGCAAATTGGACATGATATTCCAGCACTGCCATATGCTAAAGTACAGCTACCTCGCTTATTTCTTTTCCCTCAGTCCTCTGTGATCCTGAAGCTGTTTCCCAGGACAGTATCTCCAGTCTTGAAGACCCAGTTTGTGTAAACTGTTTCCTTGGTTTATAACTTTAGCTTTAGAAGATTTACTGTATTTTCTACGAGCAGTAGACATAAGCACGGTAACACAGATGGATGGACTCAGGAAATTTTTTGCAACATTTGCTGATGATAACAGCAATGGTTTTAGATTTATTTTCAGGTTATTAAACACCAATTTCATTTACTATTCCCAATTGATGATTTTTTGTGGATTTTTTTTTAGATTCCTGGTTAGCCATTTTTAATTTATTTAACATTTCCACAGAGACAGTATGGGGATGTATTTAAGTTAAATACCATGAGACAAAATGTCAAACTCCATAGAAAAGTCTAAGCTTATCATATCTTCGCAAACATTTTATCAACTAAGAATTGGAACCACAATGAAGAATGGAAATCAGATGGTTTTTAAAAGTCTAATTTTCCATAAAACCGTATTTAATATCATGTAACAAATATGCAATTTTTTATTAACTGAATCCTGTAATATTTTTTCCCTTATGTTCTCCAAGGGAGAACAATAAAACTACCTGTCTTAATTTTATTTGAACATTACACTTTTCATTTTACTAGATAAACCTTCAGCTGTCTAAAACCTGTTCTTGCAAGGTGTGTTAAAAATTAGCCTCAGAAGACCAAGATCCCTGAGCACAACTTGCTTAGCCTGACTGATTGGAAACTTTAATCTTAAGTGAGGAGGATGTTACAGACCATATGTCATGACAGACTTCAAAGCAGAGAGTCATGCTCATGTGACAAGAATATATCACTTCTACAAATGCAAGATATACATTTATTCAATGTGCTGCCTTTTCTTTCTCACTATCAACAAATTTATCATGTCCTTTACAGTGATTCCTGATATTTTGCTCCTAGTATGTACAAAACGGAGTTGCTGTTGTCCTCAAACAACCAGATGTGATTTTTTTTCTGTCTTTACAACTTACCAGTTTTTTGCTATTTACAATTTTTACTTACAGTCTTCTGCTATGCAGTAGTTCTTGTTCCTACTTGTTATCTATTGTTTTCATATATTTAGTTACCTTTACTTCATCCCTGAGTAAGTGTGGACTGTTAGCCAGAGCTTGAAACACCATCTGATGTATTAACAAATCAAACTCAGAGAAAGCAGCATTGCTTATTGCCAAGGATAGAATGCTGCCCTCAAATGTACCACAAAAATAAATGTTAATTGGTGCTGCTGCAAAAGCCATGCAACTAAAATACTATAAAATTGTGTGGGTGTAGTCATGCATGCATGTATGCAAATTCCTCAGAAGAAGAAACATGATTTTGATTATTTCAGTGTTTGTCTACCACAGTTCATTGTGGAAGTTGGAAGTTAACAACAGATTTGTTTTTTGGTTTTTTTTTTAACTATACATGTAAAGTCACAATTACTCATAGAGTTGGGGAGAAGGATAGTTTTTGTAGCTATCAGTATGCACAGGGTATGAACAGCGGACAGTTGACTAGAAGAGAAACTAAAATAATTTTTCTGCTTTTGCTGCAGTGATCACAAATTGAAACACGCAATTTATTGGACTGAAAATCTCTCCTAGTCAATAAATGATAAATGAGGATCTTATGGAGGCATAGCTCCAGAAGACATAACACTCTTCTGACCTAACAGAACAGAGATGTGGGTCTTATTCAACTCTTGCTCCTTATTGTTTCTAATTCTTATGGTTCTTGAAGACAATAAGCAGGAGAAGAGAAGCAATTTATTTCATGTTCATAAACAAATGAGACTTTGGGAAAATCTGGGCTGAAAGAAAAAATGAAACAACAGTACCAATTTTCATAGTGATGCTATTTCAGAATTTTCCAATGGAAGAGTGTAGCTGGCTTTCTTATTAATTAGGATAATCTTTAGCATTTTGCTTTAAAAGTACACAGTTTTTCTTCCTATATTGACTGCTTAACCACGGCAATTCTGTTCCTTGCAGGCATTCTTAAGCAAGAAACAGTAAAAAGATCTGGTTTTATAATTTCTTTTTAATGAACTATACAGCTACAGAGCTACAAAAACATAGTTTTACAAAAGATTTCCTTGACAGCATGCCCTAGGACTCCCTTCCAACTAGAATCATAATTCTTTCTTGCCAAGACAGCTAGTCTAATTTTATCTTCCTGTGTTTTCAGCAATCCCAGTTGGAAAATTGTAGAGGATGCTGGCAAAAAAATTATCTATGTAAATTCTCACTGTGTGCATTTCTTGTTATTAGGTTATGAGAAAAATCTAAAGACTATACTCTTAGGATTATACTATGTGTTGTACTTAATGGTAAAAAAAGTGCTCCATACCTACAGAACTTGTGTAAATGTATCATGATACTAGTAAAACACTACTTTCTTATAATCTCTAGAAGAATTGTGAGAAGTGAATGTACTATTAGCTGTTACATGGTCTAATTTTAACATCAGCATCTCTATTTATATATAAAGATTGTAATAGGGAGGGAAATATATTTTTACCTACAAGGGGAAAACAAGATCTTAGAGAAGAAGTATTATCCATCGATCAAATAGCTATTTATGAACATCTTACACTACCCAAACCCTGTAAATATCTGAAAGCCCCTTGCACAAGAGAGCTGGAATAGCTTAAACTAGAATGCTAAACTGCATCATCTGTTAGGCACCATCCACAAGGTATATTTTAATAATATTTTCCAAACTAAACTATATACTTTGCTTTTTTCCAGGTGTCTATGTCCACAAGAGCTAAGGTTATCTGATTACACTCCACTGCTGGAACAGTGTCTATGGAACACTGCACTGATACCAGTGTAATGAAAGCTGACACAGCATCACCACTGCAGAACTGGGTTCTCTTTCCACAATTTTTGACCAGTCTTTATAATCACATTTTAAACGCAGACTCCATAGGTACCAAAGTATGGATCAAATAAATAGCTAAAGGAAATTTTGAGCAAATGTGCAGAGAAGTAGCATGAATATTAGATGCTAGTTTTAACTCTGACTGTTAAAATTGAAGCAATTGTCAGTGATTTAACTAGAAGTATTTGTCTACAATACTGAATAGCAAAAAAATCTCTAACATAAAACACTGTACCTTCTGCAATATGATGATCTTCCTCGTTTTTAGGAAAGAAGACTCTTATTACTCCTGTGTTGATATAAATCAGAGGCAAGTTGCGGGAAGTCAGAGCATGAGTCCTCATTGGCTGGCCTGGTGACTTCCTTTTCTCCTTTTGACTCCTTGGCAACCTGGCTTGAAAAATGCTTACAATTGCATTTAGCAAAGGAAAACAGAGAACCACATCAAAGGCCTGAGCAGAGAGAAGGATCTCATGGAGAAAATGAGGAGAACCATCAGTGTGACCTTCTGACAGCTTATGGAATGTTCTTCGTTCGTTTCTTGATATCAGTTTGTGCCGGACATTTTTTGTCACAGCTTTGGTATAAGTGAGAGAAAGAAATCCATGTTGCTGGTGTGAACCATCTAAAAGTTTTGCAGTTGTCTGTTTCAAGGAAAAATAAATAAATCAACTGCTGCAAAAATCTACACGTAACATTCATTTTTTTACCATATTTCTGGTTATTTACAATTCTATATTTTTTAGTAGCTTTCTACAGCAAAAAAAAACCAAAACACCTTTCATTTTTTGTATGTACAGCTTTTCCACACTTATTTGCATTGGGTCATCTAAAATTTCTGAACACGTTTTTCCTTTCTTTTTCTAAATACTTTCCTTTCCTTTCTAATTACTTATGTTTCATGAAACTCACATCTAATCAGTAAAAAAACCAAAATATTTATTTAAGCAACTAAATTTACCAAATCTTTCTGATATCTTTTAATACAGTTATATATTTTGATTCCTCCTTCATTTAAAACATTTGTAGATCCCACTCCCCTTGCATTGTTCCTTCTGTAGGTGCAGACACCACAGCTGTTAAAATACCACTCGGGTGCTAAGATAGCTTCACCACATCCCAACAGGGTGTATAAACCACCCAAAGACACCTAAATAAGTATTGAACTGGTCTTGCCTCATCATCCCTGAGTATTTAATGAAAATAGCTGTGCCACATGCTAAAGCACATAATTTCATTATACATTGCATTGTACTTTAAAAATAGCAGATCCCTTTACTTAAGACAGAATTGTCTTGCTAAAGGTGACAATTTAATGCTTAGCTCCCACAAGATGTATAGTTTCCATATTACCTTTGAAAGTTTTTTAGTCATTGTTAAAAATGCAAAATTGTAAACAACATTATTTTAACAATGTAATAAACATGTTGACAGAATTCTTGTAAGATTATTTAAATATTAGCTTTCATCACGTAAGCACAAATGAAAGCAACTATATTTTGCATGTAGTTACTTCTTTCAGCATGTTAAATTTGATAGAAATCAATTTAATATAATTTAAACATTGTTAGCAGAAGAACAAAATCTCTTTCTTAAATAAACACGATATGTAGTTTAAATGGTAGAAAACTGAACGCTTTGAAAATTAAATTATTAAAAAAACCTGGTAAATTAATTTGCTATAAAAACTGAAACAAACAGAATAAGAGAAAGTATTCCAAATCAGTTTTCTTGATGAAAATAAATCAGACCACCCAGAACTTTCACTACCATAAAATAATTCCATAGACTCACAGATAAAGAGGCCAATGCCATAACACAAAGTTCTTCAAGGATAATTATCAACTGTTGCATTATCATAATTAGAGAAACAATTTTATAAGGCTGCATAAAGATATACTGCAGTAATACCAAGTACTTAAATCCCTAAGTAGATATCAGAATTACACTAAAAAATGCAGCATTTTCCACTGGCTTTTATATATTTGGGTTTCAAACGTACTGTGTGTGCTCACTTCTAATAAAAACGAATCCCACTGACTTCAGTGATGTGTTGTTATGTACAAGGTTGTGAACCATCACCCCTTGTTCCCTTATCTACTAAAAAATGGCAACTATTACTAAAGGATAAAGTGGAAATAACAAGTTACATAATTAATATAAGCAAGAAATATATTCTGTACAAAAAAAATATAAATTAGATGACAAGATATTAATTTAAGGGTTTTTCTTCTTTTTTTGCTGGCATTTATTAGTGAAAGTTCTGTATTCAAAATTTTAAAAAAAGATTCTTACAGAGGGAAAGAAGCCAGAGAAGTTGCTGAAAGGATCCTGCTTGCTGATAGGTCGAACCAACAAGGTACGTCTGTTCAGCTTGTCAGTACAGGAAAGGAACACACCTCCATATTCCCCCAGAGACCAAGAATCTTCCCCAAGGCTTGAGGTAATGAATGAGGCATGGAAGATAGGAAGAAACAAAAAAGAAACAAAAATAGTTGGTATAAGCAAAAAAAAAAATTGTTTACATTTAGCTTGCATGTTTTGCTGTAACTTCAAGATAAACCTATGCCCTAACTTCAAGATAAACCTTTTCCTAAAAAGGCTGAAATTCAATCAGATCAAATGAAAAAGGAGATTAAAAAAGGTAACTGCAAAATTTTATGTGAAAGGACAACCTACAGCAAGCGGTCAAGACACATGAGAATAAAAGTAAAATCCTGCATGTAGAAAAGAGACTTACCCTGGATTTTCAGCAGACAGCTTTAATAGAACAAGGAGGAGAAAGATTACAAGAACAAAGATGCTCTGAATGTAAAGCTGTACTCATATGTTACAAAATCAGTATTATTTAGAAAAAAATATCTTTTAAGTGTTAAAATGTGCCTTGTACTACAGTTCTTGTAATCATTCTTTTTAACATACAGGAGAACAAAGTAATTTGCTTAAGAAGAGTTATTCAGGAAAGCACCTTAGTTTACTACAGAAATCTCACCAAAAGTTTTTCTCTGCATTGTAGAAAAATTCCTTCAAAATGTCCTGACTGCCAATCTCCCCCTGGCCTGGAAGACAGAAAGTTCACCTAGTCTACTCTCTGCTTTTGGTTTTAGTCCACAGAGACTAACACACAGGAAAGGTACTCCAAATAGATTAGAAACTGTAAATGAGAACAGCGACAATTTGGCAAGTGGAGTAAGTTTTGAATTTGTTGGGGTTTTTAAACTTTGCTTGTTTTCCCCAAAGTTTGTCAAGAGGAGCTGGCTACTGGGATTTCAGAGAATCATAGAATATCTTGGGTTGGAAGAGACCCACAAGGATCATCAACTCCCAACCCTGCTCAGCATCATCCCCAAGAGTCACACCATGTGCCCAAGAGGATTGTCCAAATGCTTCTTCAACCCCATCAGGCTGATGCTGTGATCACTTCCCTGGAGAGCTGTTCCAGTGCCCAACCAGCCTCAGGGTGAAGAAGCTTTTTCTGATATCCGACCTAAACCTTCCCTGGTACAACTTCAGGCCATTCCCTTGGGTCCTGTCACTGGTCACCAGTGAGAGGGGATCAGTGTCTGCCCCTCCTCTTCCCCTCATGAGGAAGCTGTAGACAGTAATGAGGTCTCTCCTCTCAGGGTCCTCTACTCAGACCAAGTAACCTCAGACCCTGCTCACATGGCTTCCCTTCAAGGCCCTTCACCTTCTTTGTTGCCCTCCTTTGGATGCTCTCTAGTAGTTTAACAACTTTCTTATACTGTAGTGCCCAAAACTGCACACAACATTCAAGGTGAGGCTGCCCCAGAGCAGAGCAGAGCAGAGCAGAGCAGGACAATCCCCTCTCTTGTCTGGCTGGTGATGCTGTGCCTGATGCATCCCAGGACATACTCCACACTCCTGCATTGTGACAGGATTTTAAAACATTTAAAAAAAAAACAACGTATAAAATTTAATTAGCAAATATTATATATATGAACAATAACTGCATTTGTAACTCAGGCAAAAAGACATGGAAAGATTTTAAAGACAGCTCATCAGGAATAAAATCTTAAAGAAATGATGGTAACCTTGCTAAATTGATACAAAATCTCCTTCCTTTTGTACATAGGGAAAAATAAGCATTCAATAAGACCTTGCAGACATTGTTTCCTGAGTCAAAATTATTTTTGCTCCTATATATTTTAGTTTTTCTCAATAGTAAGCTTTTAACTACATTTTTCCTCTCAAGGAGTAACAAACTGTTCTATTTTCTCTTAATGCCTTAATTCATAATGGAATTTGTTGATCTGTTATGGCAAATGTTACCCTCTCTGATCAAAGACTAGAAGGTTCTCTCTCTGTCAAGGCTGGTGAGTTGACGGCCAACACAAACTAGAAGATGGCACATGCAGTCAGTCTACAGAGCCATGTGCCTGAGTGTTAAGTGACACAGTCATGTTGGTGTAGCATACACAGACAGCAGGACTTGTGAAGCTGGAAGGCAGACTAGGCCTAGCTACCAGCCCTGAATACACATGGTATTGGTGATGTACTGCTTGAGATCAATTACTGAGGTTTTACTCAGGTGTCTGCACAACACTGTGCCATGTGACACAACAGAGATCACCAGCTTAGCTCTCTTCATCACAAATTTAACTCCTGCTTTGACACACCAACAGATGTTTCTGAAAAACGGAGTTGTTTCTCTTTAATGTGTAAGAGTAACATAGCATAAATCATTAAATAATGGTACATCGTGACACATCATGAACCAATATTTCAGGAATTTCCCATTCTAAAGTTAAGCTAAATTGAATTATTTTGGTCTAATGGATCAAGAAAGCAGTAAGTGTGAAAAAAACACTGTCTAAAATTTGCAGTGATTTCTATGTTTCTTTGGAATTAGATCTAATTCTGAGGAAACAGAATCGTGATTTTTATTACTTAAAAGGTTAAAATAATTTAAATTAAATTGAATATCTACCTTAAATAAATTAAGAATTAAGAAGAAAAAAAAACCCAAAACATCACCTGCCTTTATCTTTCAGCCTGAAATTAAAGCATCACAACTCACAAGAATTACCTGTTTCTGTAATGGTCAATATTGAAGCTTTCTATTTTACATTTGATTTTGGTATAGACATCCTGCATATCCACTGAGGCACTGAGATCCTCTAATTCACTGACAATACAGACTTCTGCAATAGTAAAAAAAAAATAAAAATTATTAGTTATTAATATGAAACTTGAAGGATTTTAAGCAAGAAATATATCTGAGACACCACACTTCATAAATAGGATGATGCTACTTCTACTCAGAGTTTTCTCATAAAGCACTTTTCAAATGTTACGCTAGAATCCAAACCTCTTTATACAAATGTATTGTGAAACACATATATGGGGTTTCTAGTTTAGGTATTTATAGCATAATTCCTAGGGGAAAAAATGAAAAAAAAAAAATTGCCAATTTTGTTATTTAAAATACAGCTCCAACCCATTACTTCTGTGTTATAGTGTTCAGTTATGTTGATACAAGCTCTGAATAGCTAATAGTGTGCTGTAAAATAGGCTGTGCTGATTGGAATTTAGAACAGTATGTTAGGCAGAAAAAATGCAGAATACCTGTGCCATTATTTCTAGGATCAGGAGCAAACAATTTTACAGTAATTTTTGGCAACATCCACTGCATCCATAGGCTGACACGTCCACTTGAGACTCCAATATTACTTGTTGTTTGTTCCAACGTAATGGAGTCTGAGAATGGAGAATCATCACCACCCTGAAGAGAATCACCCTATGAAACAAAACCAATAGCTGAGGAAAAAATAAGTATTCACCAAAAAAAAAAAAGTATTCACCTTCATAAAGTATTCTGGGTTTTTTCCTATCTCAACTGATATGGATGCACAAACTACAATACAGAAATACAGATTCCCAAATATTATATTTGAATTAAGCCATTCATAACATCAGGAAAAGATAAACAAAATATTTTTCCATTTTCTTTGATAGAGATAACAGACTTTGGTGAGGAATAAATGGTAAAACTGTAAGGGCTTATGACAGGTTTCCTTGGCATAGCACACTTGCCTTATTCCTTATTAACTCTACACTATGGAAACACTATCATCCATTTAAAATAAAGGCTAATAGGAATATTTGGAGATGCAATAGGAAAAGGGATATGGAGGTTTGCACATATCTGAAAGGCAAAGGAAGGGTCCCTGGAAGTACCAAATGGAGAGCCACCCAGTAAGGCTATAACACCTACACTATGTACACTCTGCATTTGGGTTATTTCTTTCCCACTTGTATGTGCTTCCCTGTGATTTATTGGAAAAAAGATTTCAGAAAATATTAGCTTTTTGTAAGAATTGGAAATATTTTATTTGCCACTTTCTAAATACTTCTGTTGTTTAAAAAAAGATTGTCACTTGTAATATTCTTAAATGAAATGTTGACAAATGAGCTTGTAGAAGCTTGTGTGCCATCAACAATCTCCGTTCCTTCCCTAAAATTTTAAGGCCTCAACAAAGATGACACAAAGATTAATGTTTTTAGGAGAAGATGATGACAAATGAAAGCTATATTGGAAATTCTGTTATGTGGGCTTATTACAGCAATGCAGTTCTGAGTATTTACCAGCCAAAGGACCTCATCCTGCTCTTTTGCTGGATCTTGCAGAGAGGGAAAGAAAGATGCAAACATATAACTGCTCATCAGCCCTCAGTGTTTACAGCCTATTAAATTGAATGCAAGGGACACATAAGTCACTAATGTCATCCAGAAGCTACTGAATATTCAGGAGCATCTCTGCTTGTAACTCCACCATGTGTTGCAAGTTTTCTTCATTCAAGCACAAAGAAAGGAAAAAGGTTTAGTCACTTTGATCCACTAAAACCAAGTTGTTTCTAAGATTAACAGACCAATAAACACCCAAAGTCCTATCTTTCATTGAAGGTTTGTGGGATCAGGCATTGTAAATTATGATGAACAACGTGTTTGAGATTTATCTAATTAAAAGCCAAGATTATTTCTATGCAAGACACCCCAGAAGGCAGATCTACACAGTAAGCACTACAACTACTGAAATCATTTTAACTTGTCAGACAAGATTCAGAATGCACTCATTTTGACTTCAGATGTCCAGGAAAGCTTGTTTTCAGAAGCAAAATTAAAATCTGACAGTACTTGCCTCATTCTTCAGTCCAAGGCTGGAAAATCCAAGTATGGAAGTTCTGTTACCAATCTATTTTCTGGATGGGTAGGACCTAGCCCAAACCTAATGACATAGCTCATATGGAAGCATTTATGTTGACAAATCACATTTTCATTCAACTCAGGCCTACAATTTAATTACAGGTTTTCTAAACTATAAGAGAACACAGAGAGAAACAGCAAAGGTACTTTATCTGCATGTAGTAACCTTTACCCCTGAAAAGCTCAGTGATACCTCAATTGAGAAGAAACCATCTACGTTGTCAATAGCTGACACAGAGAAGTTAGCATTCCAGATACTCATTCGTATGAGGAAGGGAAAGCTTGTGCAACTAACCAATGTGTGTTTCTAGAAAATAACACCTAAACATGAGACTACAATTCCTGGACCAGCTCAACAGATCTAATATGAAGTGTTGCAATGAAAGTTATGATCCAGTTCACTTTCAATCATCTATAGTGACAATGACATTGTGTTAATCAAAATGCATGAAAGAAAACAAGTATATTTCTATTTCTTTTTATATTTCTTATATAAAGCATTATTGCTCACAGCTCTGAACAGATTAACTGGAGAGCCATAGGTGACCATCTTTTGAAAAACTGTTAGATTCCAGAGGTCCAAAAAGCATTTGCTCTGTATCACGCTCTAAGTAAGCTAACTTCCTTACACAATCCCACCTGAAATCTCTCTCCAAGTCACAGATTTAGCACGACCCTCTTGCTTTTAGTGTTTTGTTTACTTGTCCTCTTCTGTTTTATTCTTACTCTATCAGCAAATTTAATTATTAAATACAGCAGGGCCTGTCTCCTGCTATGTATCTAATAATATTTAATGCCTACCACAGCAGGACATCTCATTGGAGAAACCTCAAATAGCTCATTTCATTATGATGTATCTAACTCCCAGATCAGAGTTCAAAAAAAGTGTGGTAGAACCTGCTAAATAACATGCTCAGGGCAGAGATTAACTCCTTTCTCACAAACTGTGACTCGTATTTCCTATTTGCTTCTTGAGCAAAATCATTCCTGCCTCTTGCTTTTTTTGTCCAGATTCACATCTCTTAACATTATTTGCTAACCATGTCCTTCCAAGATATTTCCTACTGTCTCCACAAAGAGCTCTACTCTCTCCAGTGTCACTGAATTATCCTATGAGGCAGCACTGACAGTGACATGAGAGTAAATATCTTTTCAACACTGTAAACAAAATTCAGTTTTCTTCAAGGATGCCAGCACCTGTCCTTGGAACGAAAAGGTATGGGGAAAACAACCTTGGAGAGTGTCAGGCCTGCAAGGTCCCCAGCATCAGAAAGGATGTAGGCAGAGCAGCCACTTCTCCAGTGCTAACCAGTGTTAGACCTTACTGCTTCTCCTGAAATGGCAGGCTCCAGTAAAAAGACAGTGACATAACCCAGCCATTTTGCTCTCCTCAACTATCCCTGTCAACCCTCTGCAAACACTAGCCTGCCTTCTTTCAACTACCCTGCTCACCTGAAAAGCAATGAAAGGTAGGACTGAAAAATGGATCCTTCCAAAACCACAATGCTTTAAGAATTCTATCTTCCATTTTAAAGAGTCTTTATTTGCAAAGTCCTCATTCTCTGAGGACATCAGAGAAGTCTCAACCTATTTCATGACTTGAGATTTCATGCCATGAGAATGGCATTAGCTCTGATCCTTTCAATTTCTGACAATAAATTCCTTTCTATTTGTTTCTTTTGTATAGCATCCATACAGCCCCTTTGACACTCTGCCTTTCAATAACTTCCCACACCTTTGTAATTTGCTTTTGAATGATTGCCCTAAAAGATGATGCTTCAGTGTTGGAGTTGAGCTGTGTCTGAGATGACCCTTCTCATCAAACCTAACATGCTCCAAAAAGATGGTAGAGTCAACAGTACTTTGGGCAGATCCTTTCAGCAGGGCAGATCTGAAGGAAGGAGCCAGCCAAAGAGAATTTCCCTGTGCTGAGATCTTCAGATGGATTTTGCAAAGTACTAAGAAATAAAAGCCAGTACATGTTTATTTACAGTTCAAGCCAATGTTCTTGACAATGCTGATGCTCTGTGGACCCATTTGTGGCTCTCTATTCCTTGCATTCTATAAAAAGTAAATTTTTTTATTTTCTTTTTTAATCTGAAGAATTTTTCAACTTCTGTTTGTACTATAAACACTCTTCATTTTGCCAAACTGTAACTTACAAACTGTGATGGAATGGGTGGGAATGAGAGACGGTCTCCTTCTCATATTCAACACACCCCCTCCCCCCCCCAACATGCTCCAAATGGATTTTGAATGAAAATCAACTTTGTCCTAAAATTTTGGCAGGTCTCTACATTTCTGATAGTTGAAAAAGAAGAAAACAATAGCTGATTAAACTTAAAGGGGTACACTTGACAGCAAATATGTATTGCCACCATGGTAATTTCTGAATTTTATAACTGGGTTCTTTTCTTCCTGTAATTTAATGTTTTCAGCTGTTTCATGCATTTTTTAGGGCTTTTTTTTTCACAGAGCTATTTTTATTTAGTGGTTTGAGTACAAAGATAACTTTACTCTGAAGAAAAGTCACACTGTAATTTTCCCACACTTCTTCAGGATTATTTTTCTGAAGATAATAAATTATGTACAACGCCTATCAGAGAATCATTCAGTTGATAATTTTGGCACAAGCTTACTTAAACAGTATTTGTGAGATTACTGAAGAATTGCATTTACCCTAGAGTTACAGATACCAACCCAGATGTATCATTAGAAACTGGACCCATAATTTCCAGGGTTTGGAATTCCTTCTACCACAGAGCCTGAAAATCCTACCACGGGCCTTAACTCACTTGGGCTTCATCTCACCCTACAGTTCTGTACTTGGGCTACTGCATTCCCACCAGTATTCCAGGTCACTTGCCCATACTCCCCCTTGGACTGGCAGCAGCTCAGTGTAGCTAAAACTACAGTTGCGGTCAGCAATGATCTCTTGATGGCAGTCATGGCAGCTGCAGGGCTTGTCAAACATCCCCAGCTGCTCAACACCCTGGCCCTGTCAGAGGTGACACGATGCTGCCTCTGCCTACTTCAGCACTTTAACTTCAACATACTACCTACATTTTTTTTGTAATGAAACTGTGTAAACAGTTGAATTGGCCCATTCCCTTTGTCAGTGGCAGATGCTCCTCTGAAGGCATGTTAATAACATGTTGTATGACTGTCCTTTGGGAGGCAAAAAAATGGAAGTGATTGCATTTCTTCTTAGTCTTCTGTTCATGGTACTGTAACCACAACGATTAGGCAGAGTCAAAGGCCCTGAAAAACTGATGGTCTGCAGTAGCAGACATTATTTTTTCCCCGCAAATAAGCTCAAATTCACAGTAATTCTTTGCAGTAAAAAACTAATAAACTGAAGTGAGAAGAAAGACTGTGCTCTTGTTTCTCATGAAGTTGCAATTTTAATTTTGGATTTTCAGCACCCAGCATGTTATTGTTAAATATGTTTATGCATTACTTCTCTGCTCCGTTTCCAGATCTACTGAAAAATCAAGCCAGAGTCAGAAACCCTCAACTATTTTCCCACAACTTCTCATGCCAAGTCCTAAAATACACAATTTAATTCTTTTACCAATTGTTGCAAATTGACCAATATACTGAGTTTATTTTCTTACCAGAATTTATCTTTGTTCATCAGGAAGATCCAAACATATGAGGCCTTCATCCTTGGCCTGCATAAAGCTCAGGGATGATCACAGTTTGGCCACACTAATGCTATGCCTTATCAAAATAACTTCTACATTCTTGCTCAATCACTAAGTTTCCCCAAGGACTAAACACTTCTACCACTGTTTGTACTTAAGTAAACAGTAACAAGTGGCCTGTTGTAGTCTGTACTACCTTACCTTTTCCAAGGCAGGGATGGTAAAAATGATTAACTGTTTCCAGCCTCCAGTATTTAAGCCTCTCACTCATGCTTCCCTGTCCTACCACCACTCAGGCTAAAAGTCAGCATGACTAGGTAGCTTTATCCACATCAGACCGTGCTGCTCACATCAAGTTGTCAGCAAGAAAAGAATTAGACACAGCTTAAAATATAAATCATTCACAAATCACATAAACAAATTACCTTTTTTTTTTTTTTTGCTATTTGATACAAATAGTTGTGCAAGTTTACTTTCTTCTTTTATAGCTATCCTGTTGCAGCTGAAAGAAGCTTTAAAAATAATCATGTGTCTCCCACAGAGCA
Organism: Pseudopodoces humilis; assembly: GCF_049639895.1. Lineage (NCBI taxonomy): Eukaryota > Metazoa > Chordata > Aves > Passeriformes > Paridae > Pseudopodoces > Pseudopodoces humilis. Next base: position 21,097,849 of record NC_142200.1, read on the forward strand.
AAACACAGTAACTATTAAATCTCTAAACTTAAAAAATCCCACAGATATAGCAGAAAAGCTGTTTTTGTTTGACAGATTTCAAGGTTCAGAACTACAGAAATATATAAACAAAATACAGAGTCTGATAAAAAACAAGCTTCTGGAAAATTTCCCAAGTCAAACCTACAGAAATATATATTATTATTTAATCACTCAATTCTAATATTGTCTCTTGTTCACTAATTCACTAAATTTCATTTAGATAATTTAGAATTTTTAGGAGAAGCAATTTTCTAGCTAGTGTATAACATCTGTTGAGAATTCAAAGAAAATTAAATAGATGATGAAGAACACTTTACGAAAGGGTAGGATATGAACACTGAACTTTGACCCGTATTACCAAAACAATCTTGGCAACATATGGATTAAAACAATTACCAAATAGTTTCAATTAATGCCCTAAGTACAACATGTATTCCAAACACTGCTGTCTCTATAGATGATCAAAACCAAATTGTTATTTATAAAGCTGGTGGTCTCCTGACAGTAATAAGAATTTAATTTGATGTGAGGGATAAGCCACTATTTTTGTGACCATATTGTTTTCTTAATATTATTGCTTACCTTCAGTTCTGTATCCAAAGCAGTTTTTTTCACAATTGAAATCATGCACACATAGATATACACCAAAACCAAGGCTATTCAAATAATCTAGAAACATTTTAGTGAAACAACTTAAGAACTGAAACTCTAGCTCAAACACCTTTTAATGTCAGCTGCCTCTTTGGTGGGTGTGGGGGGGTGTGTATATGATGCATATAAAAATTAGGCACTAGCAATCATCATCTCATTTTCTCCAAACTTGGGAATTAATATAAATGATACACAGGGCTAAACCAATCCTGGCCAAATGTTGAATATGTATTGCACTCAGAATCCCAATTATTTTATCACTGCCTATGTTCCAGAACTGTTCTAGGAGGTGTCCCTAAAGTTGATGAGGTTATTCTGAGACTAAAAGCCAGTCATCCAGAAAAGTCTCTCCACATTCTAATAGAGTTATGTTAAAAACAAAGCACTGCATACATGTGACACCTTGGTATACCTTCAATTAATCTGATGCATTTCTGACACTCTGTCTTGGAGTACAAACAAGGTCAACTCACTATTTTAACTTGTGAACCTGACAGGGGCACTAAGAAAACCATAAATACTATGCCTGCACAGTTGCACAGCTTCCTGGGACCACCCATTCTACTCTATACCAGCTACCTGTGACTTATGGCTAATGATACTCATAGGTGAAGTTTAACACGGCATTCATGCTGATAAAAGAATTAGCCTGCTTTCCTCAGTATGGCACAGGACTCCTCCCCCTGCCTCCAACATTTTACAGTCTCAGGTAAATACAGACATTATGATCAGGTACCAGATTTCTCCAGGCAGTTACACGGTGTTGTAAATTAAGGAAGCAGAAATACATAAATCTTAGATCTGAAGATGCATACCCAAATGCTTATGTGACAGAGCTACAAAAGCACTCTGAGACATGGACAGCTGAGACAGGGGAATGGACTGAGCTCCAGGAGTTCAGTTCATAGATGGCAGTGGTTCAACAGTGGCCGGAAGGAGGTGGGGTGAGCACACAGCTGGGTACAATGCCAACCTTGGAAGCCTTCACAGCCCAGTACCTCTCCTGGTTGCCAATGCAATCTACACACAGCAGCTCTCTACTGAGCCAGGCATCAGAGTGACTGGCTGACTACTTGGAACGGCTCACAAGCGGCACAGTATCCCAGGTATTTTCAAAACAACGCTTACTATTCTACTAATTCTGGACTTAAAAAACAGCTTCTTGACCAGAACACACTAACCACAGCTTTATGACAAGAGATAATATGCATCCACTTCAAAGAGAAACAATACAAAAAACAATAAATATAGGTGCAATACATCAATGGGTCTCTTTTGTTCCACCAAAGTGAGTAATAAAGTATTCTTCATTAATTTACTGGGGCAAGGCTACTTTCCACCTGGACTCTACTATTTTTGATTTTTCTGATTCTTCCTTGACTGCACACCACTACATTTTGTAGGTAAGAACTCACACAACACATTTTTTTATGAAATGAAAATACCTCTGTAGTAGTTCCAATGTCAGCAGATGGACTGTATGTGCTGGTATCTGGTGGAATGGTACCAATGCTACTTTTAACTGGAGAACTAGGAGGAACAGGCCCTGTAATGGTTTCAGTATAGACAGAAGATACAGACTGATATAGAACTCCTTTCCTCTGAATTTTATTCCAAACTTTACTTGTGATCTCAGCCAGTTCATACAGAAGCTGCACCTGAAGGAAAAAATAAAAATTTTAGCGTGAAGCTTTTCTTAATGAGGTGAAGAAAAAATCAGCAAAGTCCTCCACTGAGAGTTATAATATAGCAGAACTGAACTCCTCACCATTTATAATGTTCTAATAAGCAGCTACATTGCAAATAAAGTAATTAGTATCAGTTACAGAATGGTGACTTTGATAAAAATTACCTGTTCTTTGTGTAAACATGTGATACATAGCTCAAAAAACATAAGCAATAACATGGTCTTGTATAACTTTTACTAACATAAAATTCAACAAGCAAAAGTAATTTATTATATATTTCATCTGTATAGATATGGTCTCTAGGAGAAGGCAAATGTAAACTTCCCAAAATATTAACAATGCAAAATTAATCATTCAGATTGTATTAAAATATTGATCCCATGCAGCATGTGAAACTCATCTAGCTTTGGAAGAACACTCACTACCAAACTCAAAAGTCTCCTGGCATATGTCATTCCAATATTCAGAAACACACTGTTTAACTTGCACATTGTTTGACTCAGTTCTAAGATATTTACACAAGTTTTTGTAAATAGGCATTAATCATGGAATTTGTATGACAACATATTGGAACATACTGTATAAAAAAAGGTCAGTGAAAACTGAAAATAATATATAAGCAGATTCACAGCTGGATACCATACCCAACTTGCCATTATAAAAAATTGGAATTCTCATATTTATAAGAACTTTAAGCCTCAGGACACTTCTGCTCTACAAAGCTGGCTTCTTATGTGGGCAGAACAGATGCAGAAAAACACTGCTGTCAATCTATATTTGATATAAAACAGTGCTTGATTTTGTGCGTGAGAATGTGTGATGAAGTCTCCAAGTAAATGGTGCAGTCCTTTCTCAAGAGGTGAAATGCTGAAATTTTATAAAAACCTTCTTAATTCATCTTGGATTTGCTTTTGAAGTTTCAAGGTTTACACAGAGCAGGTCATATAATCTTTTGACAGAATTTTCCTTAGAGGAGATAAACTTCACAGTACATTTTTTTCCTTCATACACAGAGCAATCTACAGCCAAACAACTCTGGCTGTGATGAAAAGCTCTTTCAGTTATGCTCTAAAAGTATTTTGCGTCTGTAGCACTCTGATAGGCACTAGCAATCTTTAAATTACCAAATTCAAATTTCTATGTTTTCCCAAGTCTTTTCCATGTAGTGCAGGAAGCCCAACTAATGTCCTAATGTAACTAATTAATGTAATGTCCACCCAATTGATTGACTAATATAACATAAACTGGTGTTGACACTTTGCTGGCAAAAGTATCTCTAGAAATTTAATAGGATACAGGCAGATATCCAAATCATACATGCTTGCCATTTCCCCATGTCCCAATTTTTTTACAAGAAACCAAAGGACAACTTAAGCTATATTTGTTTCAATGAAGCAGGGCTTTCAGAAAATTATTTATGCTACTGTTCCGAAAGGCACAAAGTAATGCAAAAGAAGGAACTTGTGTTTACATATATGCTCATATACAAGGTGAAGAGGTTTTTCATCAGTTAATCCAACTCTGAAAGGTTGAAATCTTACTGGAGTTGCAGTAGTCATAATCATTAAAGCTAACAATTACTTATCTTGTCAGGGAGACATTTTAAAATTGCTCAGGCTAGAATTTTTCCAGCCACTCTGAAATAGTGGCTATTTCAGTCAGCAACAGGCATGTCTCAAACATCACAAGCAACCAGCCAACCAAGCAGTGTGATCAAAATACTCTATCCCGCTCTGAAACTAGGGACAAAGTAAGTTCAGCAAACAAAAAGGCACACTTTCATTAGAGGGAGATGATTTTCACAGAGTTATGTTAAAAGGTAAAAAATGCCAAAATGACTCACAACAAAGCCTCATTAAAACAAAATGATGGCATGCGTCTACATGTAAATAAAATTTCAAAACTTCAGATAAAGTCACACCTTTGGTTATTTTTAACACACCTTATTTCATTCCATTGTTTGTTACTAAATAAAATGGAAGGATTCCTTTTTCTCTTGTTGGTTGCATGTTTTCAAATGTATAGGCTCAATATTTTACAAATGTATTTCTGATTATATGAGAAGGGCTAGTGTAAGTGTAAGGCCTCCCTCCTTTCTAAGTATTTTTAAGCATATATATTAATTATTTTTAGAACACACTATTTAAGAGAAGAAAAATGGAAGGACAAAAAGGATAGCTGCCAGTATTTGTTAAAAAAGGCTTCCCCCTCTTACTGCTTCTACTCCCTCCTCAGCAAAACCACACATAACTCAATAAGAACCCACTAACTACTTGGCAAAATCTGTAAAGCTCAAAATGTTACAGCATTTTAGACTTCAAAAATAACACATTACTACAAAATTGAAAACTACAACCAAAGACAACATCCTGGCAATTTTGCACACTGGAAGTATCTACTTTATTTACGATCATCAGAACATGGCTTTATATGAAATCATAACAGTCATATAAATATAATACTTCACCTTTGCTACCATTTAACAAATTCACCAAATTTCACCTAGTTTAAGGCTGTCATCTACAGAAAAATTACAGCCTGTCATTGTATGGAATCAAATTTCATACTGTGAATTTATAACTATGAAATGCTGTTTATGGAACTGTATTTTACATCTTCTATCCTTCCACATCTGGTTAAAGAAGACTGATTGCCTTTCTTTCTTCCCTTTTGCATAAGTAAAGCAGAAAGGACAACTAAGGCTCATGTAAAGGAGAAAAGACAGTCCAAGAACCTTTAATGAACTCAAATAATTTGTCTGGGTCCTTTCAGTCAAGAGAATACTTCAGTAAATTAATAACATTACAGAGTACAAGGACACCCTTTAAGACAACAACATTTGATCTAATATTCCATACTACAGCTTCATTTTAACATTTCACTATGATCATAATACGTTTTATATGGAGCTTAGAGTTTCAATTTTAGTGGAAATATTTTCTTACAGTTTGCAAAACAAATGACTCAATTACACTTTAATAGGAATGTTTGAAAAATATCGTATTTTTCTATTTTCTATATTTCTATTTTGTTCTCAACTCACGTTTAGGTAAGACTTGCACTTATAACAATGATATTCCACTTTTAATATTATTAAACACCTACTGTATTTGAAACTACACCAAACTAAGTCCAAGTCATTAAAACACAAGGTGTACTTTCTGAAAAAATCTAAGAACACCTTTTCCTTTTAATAAACACAAATGTAGCGGCAGCTTTTGTTTACGTGTATTCATCTGTTTTTTCTTCCCTCTACTGTAGGATACCATTGCTTGCCTAAAAACCACTTTATGTTCAAAGAAATGTTAGTTCCATGAAAATGTAGCAAAAAAATTACATTAAACCACTTCAATATAAGAATCCACAGTGACAGCAGAACAGTATCATAGCATTTAATGGTACATCTGCAATTCATTTCACTCCATCAGCCAAAAGATGCATTTATGCTACAGCTACTACATTTGGAGAAGAGTTTAAATTACAGAAGTTGAGAGAGCTTCAAAGAAAATCTTAATCTAAGCACCTTGATCTTGATGGCCTATTTAAAAAAAAAAATAAGATAGAGACCCTCTTCATGAAAATGTAGATCAATCATACTTAAGTTATTTTAAATTTCCTTTCATAAATCAATTAAATGTACCAACCTGGGGGTTGGAGCATTTTATTTCAAGTGATTCTAGATCGACATGGAGGCAGACAACAAACGAGTGTCTGGAATCTGGTCCTGAAGCAAGCAGTTTCTGTGAAGTCACAGCTAAAGTAGAAGTACAGCCCATTGGTTCTACCAAATTAAGTGTCATTTGTTGTCCAAGAAGAGTATATATACTGAAATGATGCAGACTAATTGTCCATGGAAAAGCATCACCTAGTGTTTAAAAAGAAGGGAAAACAGTCAAACAATTTCTTAATAAAAAGTAGGATATAAATTTCACAAAATTAGCAAAGACCTTATTCTAAGCCACCTTAGAAGTTAGCAAGTGCAATCAACAACTGTTAAATTGATCCCAAACCCTCATAAATAGAATTCAACCATCATTGCCATGCTATAATTCAAAATCTAAACAATAGCAATATATTTTTTATATCTTCTAAAAACTGAAATCCATTGGAAATTTTAACTCCAAACTGTGAACAAACATGTACAACAGAGTCTTTAAAGAAATCTTTCTGCTTCATATAATTTTCCTGAAACTGAGGCATATTCAGAAAACACTCCCCACTTTTTTAGCATATGGGTGCAGTTCAGATTTCTTTATAATAGAAGGAGCAAAACAGCTCTTTCTATTATATACTTATATCTATTTACAGGTTGTAACACTAAAAAAGTGAATTATTTTCTTTAAAAGTCTACAGGTTGCATGTCAACACAGTGGTGCTGCAGAGCAAAGCCTGTTACAATGCTCACAGTGCAGCTCTTTCCACTGCCTCACTTAAACTTCCTAGGAACAGAATGCTGATGGATTTTCTAAAAACGAATTATTATTATGAACATACACTTAGCACTTCATTTCTTATATTCAGAAGGAAGCCTAACCAGAGAAGTTTCTGGCATCCTACCAGAATATCAGGAATAATCAGTGAGGGAATTGGCAGTGCACAGCTGAACAACAAAATGCCTACAGCTTCCATACAATCGGTTTTCTTTAGGTTGTCAACAGATGAAGCATAAAAGTTTCCAAAGCAGGATCACAGAACTATCCATATAGTTCTTTAAGGGGCCAACAGGAACTCCTTTTGGTGAAGGAAAATTTTCAACAGCTCTACCAGCTAGAGCTGAGAGGAACTGAGTGCACAGATTACATGGCTTGAAACAGAATCCCTGTGGTGGGTTGACCCTGGCTGAGTGTCTGGAGCCCACTGCAGCTGCTGTCACTCCCCTTAGTCAGCTGGACTAGGGGAGAAAATACAACAAAAGGCTGGAAGACAGGGAGAAATAATTCATCTGTTACTCTTCATGGTCAGAACAGACTCAGCTTGGAAAAATCCATCTGGCACTGGTTGGAATTGGCTCTGTGGGACATGAAAGCTTCTGGAATGCTCTCACAGAAATCAGCCCTGCAGTCCACCTCACTACCAAATCCTTGCCATGTAAACCAAATACAATCTCATGTATGATAGCCAGGTCCCAGAGAAAAAAAAATAGGCTCTGAGAGAAACACTGAATCAAAACTCAAAGAATGCTCAATAGAAGTGGGGGAAATAAGGCACTGAAAGATACGTGGATAATTCTAATTTTACCTGAAACAGATACAGGTTTTTGCTCTTCAGAGGTATAAGAACATAACAATATTTCAGGGGGCCTTTGGGGTTCTTTTGTTTAGTTTTGTTTTCTTTAAATAGTCTTGTCAGATTTCCTACTGAGGAAGTTATGCCCTTTTGTCACAACTTGAGCAACAGAGTCTGTGCCCAGCATGTTAATTTTCAATCCACCAAGACAAACTGCCTGTCCCAATGTGAAGTAACATAAAAGCAGCTGGATGTAGTGCCAGATCCAGACATAGCAGGCTGGTGAGCATCCACAAACCTTCAGGCATGCCTGAAGCAGTCTTCATCTTTGCAGGGAGAACAGAGAAGGAGAAAGAGGAGAAAAGTTCTCCTTCCCATTGGAAAATTCAGAAATTTATTTAGTATGAGGTTTTATTTTTCAAAATTTTGGCTTAAGTCATGGATAAAAAGAGTCCAAATTAATGTAATGCCTCAGATGCATTGGAGCCAGTCTTGAGAATCGGAAGAGAAAATGGTAGACAAAGGTACACTGGGCTGGGCTCCTTGGGGTCTCACGGGACAACAAAAAATTCAGTGTTTTTAAATATATGAAGAGTGTGTTTGCTGCCTAGTGTGACCCACAGTCAGTACTGTCCTGCTGAGAAATCACAACGCTAAGAAGTAGCACCAACTGTTAACTGTGATCATTTAAAGAAATTAGAAGGGTTTTGAAATGAAAAGAAAGCTTCATTCCAACATTCCATAGTCCATATTATTTTAGTAAGACTTCTATTTTTTTCTTCACAGGTGGCTTCAGCAATACATTTAGTCAAAAGTATGTATCAGAAAATTCTGTGTCTCATCCTAAGAACAAACTAAAAACTTCAATAGTTTCTTTTGAAGCTATTACATAGTAAAGAATTCAGTTCAAAGTAACTTGAAAATGTTTTGAAAAAGTTTTCAGATTTAAAGTTTTGAAGCAGTTAATTTGTGCTTTTTTCCAAGTTCAGTCAGCCAAGTAATACATAAAATAATTGTGATACATGGAAAAAATTCAAATGCAAAGTCAACTCCAATGACATGTTTCTAATTATTATATATGAACTTTGGTTTTCCCTGTGACCACCACAGTAAATTAACATCGTTAATATTTCATGGATTAAAAAGAAAGAATATCCAAGGAAAAAATCGGTGGTAGCTCTATTGGACTGCACACAATATGTACCTCAAAAGGAAAACAACGACAAAATTTTATCAATTTACAGAAACCACAGTACATTGAAAAAACACTGTAGTAAAGATACAGTGAATTTACAGCTATAAAATTCCCTCTAATTACCTCTTCTTCAGCTCCACGTACACTATGTGCCTTTTCTAGCACTTTACTGGAACTGTGCACCTTGTTTTGTTTTGTACCTATGTCTTATTTGTTTTCCAAAAGAACAGTGCCTTCATTCATTTGCAAATTTGTTTTATGAAACTATTAAAAAAATTAATCCAAACAATCTAAACATCAAAAGCAACACTGCTTGTTTATAGGATTTTTCCCATAATTTAAATAATGATTTCTTGGTAGAAAGGAAAAGTCAGCGCCACATTTAGCAGAATTTTCTCTAAATATAACCTTCCAATCTATGTATACTATTAATTTGTCACCTAAATGATGAAATTCTGAAATATTTTAAGTAAATTGGGAAAACTGTAAATGCCTTCAGTGGAACTATACCACACCCAACATCTATTATGCCAAGATTATAAAATATACACACGAAAGACACCTGCTATGGTTGAAGATTCTGGTTAATTCCTGATCTACTATTATCCTAAATCCTAATTTTTGATTTTGTAGAGCACCATCACTGATTTGTATTTGAAAATTTATTAATAAAACTATTTCAACTGCTTTGATAACTTCTTAAATTTATAAATACCACTTTCAGGTATTTGGCGGTTGACTGACCCAACCACCACACAATTTTCAAAGAACTGGCATTTATCATTTATCTGCTACTTGCAAAAAAGTCTAATTTCTTACAGAATTTTAAAATTATTTTTCCAATGTATAAATAAAAAAAAAAATTATATATGGAAGCCCTTTTTTCTGGTACTTATTGATGCACTTTGCTTCTTTGCTGGAGTTAATCACAATGCTTATAATAAGACTTCCCATATGCATGACATACAATACTGATAAATGTACTTAACTACTAATAATTGTTATGTTTGCTCTCATTTTCATGAAGTACTTATCTTTATTTTAAAAAACAGATTGCAGCTGTGGTATTTGTACACAATGTTGTGTGTACAATGCTGACAGTTCTACGAAAGAGAAATTTTCTTTGTTTAAAATTAGTAATGGTAGGAGAGAGAGATCCTGAAAGCTTTAGCATGCAGGGGCTCTGAGATCTATTCCCAGGCTTACTAGTACTATCCCTTGCAGTCCTTGAAAAGCAAACTGACTAGTCTGTTTTCATTTCCCTTTCTGTACCCACAGTGCAGGGTCTTTACATGTATTTCTAAAGCCCTCATTCTCATGGGACGTGCAATGTTTAAAAAAAAAGACACTGCAGTCACTACATGTAAGGTCAATTGTACTTCCTCCCAGTCATGCAAGAGGAAAGTAGTTCTATGTCTGCATAATCCCAGCTTCTCAAACATGAGAACTAATTTTACAAGCCATTCTCATAACAGGTAAATTAAGTACCTGACATGACAAGTACAGATGATGGCACTGAATATGAGCTCAAAATAAACCAAAATAAAGTAGATTTAGATTAGATATAAAGAAGAAATTATTCACTATGAGAGCAAGATGCTGGAAGAGGCTACAAAGAAAAGTTGGGCATGCCCCACTCCTGAAAGTGCTCACAGCCAGGCTGGAATGGGCTCTGAGTAACCTGGTCTAAAAGTAACTGGTGAAAAGTGTCCCTGCCCTTGGCAGGGCAGCTAAAAATAGATGATTTTTAAGGCTGCACACAAACCCCGCTATCAAACAGCACACTATTTTAATGTCAAATATTTATCTCAAATATAATAACTGAGAAAATAATTTCTGTAAATTTAAATGTAAACATTTTAAAAAATCTAACACAGGATGACAACTTGTGAGAAGGCCAAAATCCTGCTACTTTAAACATTTAACTGCTGTCTTCAGGTTGAAACCTATATGGCGCTTATCTCCTATTTCCCTGCAAGTCACTTATCGACAGATTATTGAGTTTCAACATATGTTAAAAAATTCTGTGAAGTGAATCTGTGTTATTTCACAAACAAAAGCCATCTTTCACATTTAAATATTTGGAATACTGTGATTCACATGACTGTCAGTATATAGCTATCCACCTGAAAATGTGAATATGATTAGCAGCAATATCAACAACAATTTTAAGACAGTTTGAATAATACTTTCTAAAAGTATTTTACTGTGTCTTACCTAAAGATCTGTATCTAACCAGTACAGTACCTTACTGTGCCTGACATAAGCAAGCATTGTTACAAAGATGAATTAATAAAATTTACTACTACGACCTGAAGAGGAACATTATTACATTAATAATTAATTAATATTACTAAAAAATCAGTAAATAAAATAACTCAAAATGTAGACTTCTAAAAACAGGAGGATTTAATCAATACTAAATATTTTCATTATTACTCTAAAACAGTGCTTTACCTATGTAAAAGTTCCCTTCATGTCTTCAACTTGTTTTCCTATTATAAGAGTTCAGATTTTTGGAAGACCACTTAGCAGTCCAGAAGTTCTGACCATAACAACATTTGTTGTCCAACTACATTTACCACATTTTAGCCTATCACTACAGGTTTTGAACTTGGAGATTATACAGATGAATTGTCAAATATTTGAAGGTAGATGTGCACAGAAAGTCACAACTCGCTGTAAGCACTTCTCTAAACATTTCAGTTCTGCTCTTCTTAGTAACTATTTTACACCAAGGGCAGCTACAAATAGGACAGAGGTCTCCCTCTTCAAAAGGTGCCAAAAGAGAGAAGGGGGAACAGGTACAAGTTGCACTGGGAGAGATTTAATATTGATATAAGGAAGTTTTTATAGTAAGAATAATCATTAACCAGAACAGACTCCTTAGAGATGTGCAGGCTTTCAGGAACAAACAAGCAGGGTGCTGGCTAATGTCATCCTGAGTCCCTTTGCCATGCAAGTTTGGACCAGGTGATCATTCAAGGTCATTTCCAACCTGGTCTTCCAGGCTCTATGATTCTGTGATTCCACTTTAACATCTTAACTAAATACTACCTCGCTGATCTGTCTGATTAATCTGTACTCTTAAGATAATAATGCAATTGAGTACCTCACTTAATTGTATTTCTTATTCAACAAGAGTTCAAAGGAATACTTCATCCTTTACATAGATAAATCCATTTATGGATTAGTTATTTCGTACGACTGAGCTACATTATGTTTGTGTAAAAGTACTTAAAATGTTCTTTTAAGCATTCATACAAACTAGACTTACCTCAGAGATGCAGCAAAGCTCTGTAAACAAATGGAAAAACCTGATTGTGGGATAGTGTATAACCTATTTTTACAGTATGTTGATATCTTGAGGTCAGTAAGTATCTGAGTAGGCTGAAATACTCCCAAACGACAGTAAGAACATGTTTCCTTTTTGTCCTCTTTTAGTCTTTCATGTAATAAGAAAAGTTTATCAGTGTATACACAGCTTTCTTAAAAGTAATAACACATCCTTGTGGAAAAGCCTTTTATTTAGATCTTCTTTATAAAAGAAGGAATGATCAAAAAAATGGTTATCAGGAAAGCATGGTTTTAATACGTATATACAAATACAATTTCTGAGAGATGGTAACATGTCTGAAGAATGACAGACTGTCCCTGAAGTCTTGTTCAAAGACAGAATCAAATTAAGAGATTTCACAATACAAGTCCATAAAAATTATTCACCTCTACAGGGGTGACTTTAATGAAGGTGACTTTAAAGCTGTGAAAAAGCTTTGAAATAATCTGTTTAAGAGGAACTCTTGGCATGGGAGAAGGCAATGGCTCCATTAGAGAATCAAAAATATCAAGATTGTGAGAACTTCTGTTTGGCATTATTCCCAGAGCAGAAAGCCACACACAAATAAACTCTTTACTATAGGCTATTTATCCCAACCAGGGGGATTCTCTTCTCTCACTAGGCTCTTTCCTTCAAATCTGGGTCTGACAAAACTCAAACGACTTCTAACTTTCATAAATGGTTTAAATTACATCATCAGTTTAAAACAAACAAAAGACTTACATTAAATTTATCTTCTATCTGTTACTATGATTAGCAAACAAGATCACTCCTACTGAAAATTATTAGGGAAAACATATATGCCTTTCTCTCTTTCTTTTAAAGTTTTTTTTTCTTTTCATTTGGCAACATCTCTAGTACGACTTCCAATACTAAAAACTACAATTTTATTTCTGTTGCCATTAAAGAAAAATGCAGAAAGGAGAAGAGTCCAACATAAGACCAAAGGGAGAAGAAACACGTTATAAATCCAAACAAATTTCTGATGGCTGGAGCAAGACTAGCTCTTGAATGTGATTTTGACTTAATTTTTCATACCCTTTAAACTGTTTGTATTTCAGCAGTAAGTATACAGAAAACAGAAAAATTTTCTCAGAAAATGCTGTCACAAAAGCAATGAAACAATTGCTGCATCTCCCTCTCTTCATCTTAGAATGAATACACAAAACAGTGATAAATTCTTTCCCAATAATATAGTTTGAGAATATAACAATGAACTAACTGTACACCAATACCCTGGTTTTGTTTGGGATAGACTTAATTTTCTTTATAGTAGTTGATATGGTGCTGTTCTAGATTTATGCTTAACACCGTGGATAATATGGGTATGTTCTAATTATTGCTGAACAGTGCTTTCCTGCTTCTCACACTGCTTCACCAGCAAGTAAACTGGGGGTGCACAAGGAGTTGGAAAGGGAGACAGCCTGATCAGCTGACCCCAAATAACCAAAGAAACTAGCCAAACAGAATGGCTGGAACACCTGCCTCCTGAAAGGAAGTAGCAAATCAAATTTTTGTTTTCCTTTTACTTTATTTTTTAAGCTCTCTATCTCAAACCCTAAGCTTTCTCACTTTTGACCTCCTGACTCACTCCTCCATTCCACCAGGGTGGAGGAGTGAGGGACTGTGTGCAGCCAGAGCTGCTGGATGGGGTTAAACCACAAATTTACATGGCATTTCCATGGAATACAAAACTTGGTTGTGAACCTAGCTCTCATGGAAGTCATTAAAATAAACCTGGAACCCAAAGCTCAAGATAACTCAGAATATTTGCCTCACCTATTTCCAGTACACATTTTTCTTATCTATATATATATGGAACAAGATCTTTACATCAGTATTTCTTCAGAACAATTCTTCAAGTCTATTTACTATTTACTCTGATAATTTCTAAAGGTTTTATTAAAAAAAACAAAACACAACGAAAATGCTGAACATAAACAACTTCTTTTCACTTACTAGGTCCTTTTTCAGCTAATCTCCTCCATTCATTTCTGGATCAGCTGCAGAACGTTAAAAGCTGATTCTTCCCTCAAGCTGGTCTAAAACTGAAACCTCTACCAAATATTTGCTTTTTGAATAAGAACTACGGTACTTTTCCTCAACCTTTACAGTTTTTTTCTTCAAATCTCTACAAAACCCCTGCTACAATTCCTAAGACACAACACAGAACACAACTGTTGCCTATCAGGATGACCATTAAAGTCTCATTCTTTTCTTTTGACAGTTTGCTATACTTATTTCTTTTCTCATTTTACACTGAATCATAGAATATCTTAAGCTGGGAGGGACCCATAAGGATCACTGAGTGCAACTCCCTGCTCCTTGCAGTGACTACCTAAGATTAAATCATATGATTAAAAGCATTGTTCAGATGTGTCCAGAACTCTGACAGACTTAGAGTCATGATCACTTTCCTGGGAAGCTTGTTCCAGTGTCCAACCACCCTCTAAGTAAAGAATGTTTATCTAATGTCCAGTCTGAATGGCACATCCATGACCTTGGTGGGATGAGAAGTTTTTCCTAACATGCCTTGGAATTTTCAATTTACTGTCACTTCCTGTTGTGTCGAGATCATTGGCTACAAAATAACTTCAGTAACAAAACCAATTAAAGTAAAAAATGATTTTACTTTCAAATATACAAAGCATCATAGAACTAGCTCTTTGATGATGAGTTCCATATTGATTTCCATGAGACCAACCTCGTAGGTAGTATTTCTAGACATCAATAATACATAACAACATTGTGCTAAAAAAAGCAATACCAAATCAGAAGCTTCCAAGATAAAGTGAAGATAATTTTCATGACAGTTAGAAATGGAAACTAAAGAGTAAGGTTTTTTGAGTTTATCACATTACCTTCTTCCAAGATGGGTCTCAGCACAACAAATGGGATTTCTTGCAATGGTTCCATGTGTTTGTGTCCAGCACTCATAACCTTTATCTGGGGCAAGCAGACAACAAGTGTGCCAGGCATACTGGCCTGCCCATGGTACCAGTTTCGCACAGTCCCAGGAATGTCACCTGACACAATAGTACTTGGAGAAGGCAGGCTGTCGTTCGGAAGGAATACACAACAAGACTGCACTTCAAGCTGAAAAAACAAAGCAAAGAAAGATTCTCAGAAATAGATTATTTTCCCCCTCACTGTAGAGTATTCATATTGGTACAAAATCTGAAGTTACTCATCCATCACAGTTGACTGAAAATGTAAATAACTTATAGTTGAATTAAGAGAAAAGATGACGCAAAATGCTGGAAAATAATATATGCTCATAAATTATGATTATGGGAGGGGAGAAATTCTGTGTAAATTCATCAGAAAGGTATTGCCATGTAAAGTGCACGTACATAGATCTACGTTTCAACAGCTTTTTACAAGTGCAATTGAGTCAGAAAATGTTCTGAATGAGAAAGGCCCCCACTTTTTGCCATTCATTAGCTTTTGTTAGCAATAGCTAAGTTTCTAGGACTAGCCAACATTTTATATGCTGTTACTTTCTATAAAGAATTATACAGGGAAAATTCTGCCTTTACTTAATAAGCAACAAAATGAGCATGTACAAAAAAGGTGATATCTAGAAAAACTATGAAAAACACAATCTTTAGAGAAAAACTGATTTTTAAACAAATGGAGATGTGTATACATAAACAAAGAGAGACAGTATAGTTGACAAAGTTTATACAGCTTTTATCCACTTTTCAGTGCAAATCAAAAGCAGCACATATAATTTCATAAGAAATAACATTTTTTTGTTCTTTATTTTCAATGTTGTTACCCTGGAACATGTCTGACCATTTTTGCCATCTTCTTAGGAGCTTCTGGAGAGGCTGAGCCAGCCCAAACCAAGAAGTCAACTCATCACAACTTGTTAACTCAGAGGTGATGTAAGCTGTGGACTGTTAGTCTTCCTTG
Source organism: Pseudopodoces humilis (assembly GCF_049639895.1). Lineage (NCBI taxonomy): Eukaryota > Metazoa > Chordata > Aves > Passeriformes > Paridae > Pseudopodoces > Pseudopodoces humilis. The sequence continues at coordinate 21,113,885 of NC_142200.1, forward strand.
GCTCTTACAAATAACATTCTGGCACCTGGATATCAAAGGGTTCCAACAGCCTGCACACTTGAACACTTTTTTAATCAAATACAAGCTATGATTCAGTTCATTTCTTCACATTGCTTGGAAAGCCTAGCATACAAATTGTTGGACAAGATATTATTTGTAGCTGTGATAAAAACATTTGTTTGCTGCAAACTTACGTAACACTCTAGTCAAAGACAGCAGAGCTTAAAAGCAATAACCAAGATTTGTACTTCATACTCTCCCCCAAAGTGTATTAGACCTTCATGACCACAATAGTGATTTTTAATAGAGCTGGAATTCCATAGCACTCTAAATACTTTGCCAGCCTAGTGAGTACACAGATATTAATCTTTACTTCAGCATTTTTGTACCCTTTTGCTTAGAAAAACTGACAAGAATTCACTGCAGAAAACTATAAGTAGAATTTTGCAAAAATAAATACATTGGTTCATGAAGTCTGTGTTTGTTTCTGGATTGAGAACTGTTTGAGTTGTAAAATGAAGCTAATTACATCTTTGATAAGTAGTTTATTGATCCAAGTTTGCCGAGTATACTTTATTTATACTGAATGAAAAGCTAGGGTGTATTGTTACAGATGTAACAGATTTGGATTTTTTAATGGCAAATTAGTCTTTGTGTCAATTTGCAAAGATTTTTACAGTGACACATTAGATCATTTTCTGGTCTATTAGTAACAGGTTGCAGGTCAAGCCATTGTGGGATAATGATAAATAGATGACAAAAGAACTTACGATCAGTATAACTATTGCTTTATCCATGTATTTGCTGAATAAACAGTTTATAAAAAATCACCCATTCTTCACACACACACATATATATATGTATATAAATACACATCTATGACAATTAACATCAAATGCTGCCTGGATATACAAACCATGTGGTAATAATAATCTAAAAATTCCACCAATTTGAAGAGATACTATACTTCATCACATTACCAGCAGCAGGATCTATACGACGTTTTACAAAGCACTCTCAAGAAGAGATCTCCAAACTCAGTAGAGTTTTTGCACTTCGTTTACAGTTTAGTACAGCTTTGTACTGAAAAAAAGTTCTTCCGATCACATTTGGTTTATTTTACTTTGCCATACCAAGAATACTGAAGTAGAATCACAACAGTTTCACCTCTTTAAATTCCTGATGGAAATTCCTTTTTTTACACAAGCAGCTTTTTGTTATTCATTTTCAAACAACTGAATGGGAGTTGGACCATGAATTTTGGTGGGCTTTAAACAGTAGCATCAGGTCTCCATATGTGTGATGGATACACTCGACCCCTTAACCAGACCAGCAGTAGCTCAGTAACTCCAAATGAGGTAAAGGCCGAGCTGTAGCCTGGTCAAGAACTCCAGGAAACCCACAAAGAGCAGCATTACTCAACGGGCATCATGCCTGATCATGTGAGTAACACTTGAATGTGTTTTTTCCAAGACTCAGTTATCAAGGAACAAAGAAAGCTGTGGGTACAAGGAGTCTCTTGCACACTCTTTCCATTGCATGTAATTTGACTAAAGCAAATGACAGCCTAAGTGAACTGCCTTTGAGCTCTCCCTGCCAGGCAGGGTGGCTGCACAGCAGTGATCTCTCCTTGAGCTGGAGGGACACCTTTCAAGGTTGTTCCAAGAGGCAGAGAGGCCCTTCTACTAACAACAGATCTCTGGATGAGTTCAATTCAAGCATTCCCTAAATTGCAACTGGACTGCACACCAGTGACTTGAAACACTTTCCGATTGGTGAAGCTTGATCCCCTTGAGCTGGGATGCCTCACAGTGTTTGGGATTCCTCATCTGAGACTGAGTGTTCCTTCTGAAGCCCAAGGCAGAGAGATCCCCTAACTGCAATAGATCCTCAGTAAGCTGCTGACAGCATGCTAAATTAATATTAATGAAATCCACGTAGGTAATTCCTTTAGACAGAATGTTGTCAAAGTCTGAGATTAAGATTGGACCTAAGCTCCATCAGGAGTTTAGAAAGCAAGGGGATCTACTCTGAACCTCATAACTCAATGGAAGGATTTCCTTACTCTTTGTATTTCTTCTCTTAGATAAAAACTGTTGTCCAGATCAGATCCAGCTGCACCTAAGCCACATCAGAGATTTGGCAAGCAAGGAGGTCTGGTCTGCATGACTCAGCATTTGGTTTACCTTATCCTTTTCCATCTTTGGCCTCCATGTAAATAATGCCAGATTAATTCCAATTCTTTTTTCCCTTGTATGTTTCAACGATGTAGTACATGATAGGGTGAACCTTGCTATTGAACTTCACCAAGTTACACCTTTATGAATTCATATTAAAATCACCTTTGCTAATGCCTTTTCTAATGATTATTTAAGTTACTCTAAATCACTCTTTCATGACAAATTGGCGCAGTCAGCAGGATCCTAAATCTGGATTTGCTAAAAATTGACAGTATGTAATACTACAGAATTGCTTACAGATATGGTTGGCTTACCTATGTTTCATTTAAAATTTTATATGATTAACAAATTTTGCAAAACATTACTGCAGGCTTTCAAAGGCAAACACAATGAATCAACAGCCAAAGGCCATATTTTAGAGAGAATTATGCAATCATTATAATCACACAAGAAATTACCAACTTGAATGCACAAGGGCCTAGTAAGTGCAAAACTGAGTTGCACCTGTTGAACTTCTTGGAGGCAGATTCACAGCTATCAACTTCAATGGAATTTGTGAACATTTAACTCACAGAATCCGGAAATTTGCCTATTCACAAATTCCAGTGAAGGAATGGAAGAGTGCACCTAAGATGATGGAATTATATGCTGGATAAAAGTGAGAATGTGTACTACAGATTGCTTCACCAATCGGAAAGTGTTTCAAAATATATGTAATCCAAATTCTTAAAATTAAACTACATCAATACATTTAATATATAGCATATATTAAAGCTATCATATAAATCTTTTTACACTTTTTAAATAACTGTTAAACTGTGTGCCTAAAATTGTGAATTTAATGTAAGATGTGACTGATTTATGTAACTGAATATAAATCTGCAGCAGTAAATCTTGCATTAATGTAAGGATCTGACAATCCAAGGGAAAGAAAATGAAGTAATCTGCCAGTAAGAAGTCCTCAAGCTGGGGGTCAGATCCTGTTCATGGAAACCATCTGGTTGGGACCCTCCAAGCCACACCAAACACAAATGATCTTTTAAAAAAATATCCTATTCATTAATGCTTCGCAGCTGCACTGCGTGTTACTTCATTTTTCCATGGCAACATCCTTTCTGTTTCAAGGATCTGATTTCAGTTTTGGTAGCAACATGTTCGTTTGCCAATACTGAACACATTCATGTGTTAAAGAGAACGAATTATTACATTCTTGAAACAGGATCACCCCCTATTTCCATTTCTATCATGTCAAGGCCTATACATGCTAAATAACATGCACTAACGATAAACCAGTGAAGCAAGCAGTATTGCCCCTTCTAAAACATTAAGCAAAGACTAACTCTGTGCTCTACACTTTCACAAACATATAAGCCTCAAAATGTCCAATGACTCTTGTATAAAAAGGAAAGTATTAAGTTACTGGAGTATTTTTAATTCTTATTTTATAAATAGTAATGTTGTTCACTAGAGAGAAGAGTGAAATAAATACTGCCAAAAAATTATGTCTTGCTAACTGAGGAGTGTGGGTTGGAGGGAAGAAAACAAAGCGACTCCCCAAAAGTGCAACGAAGAGGGACAAGTTGTTCAAGTCTTTATAGCTTTTCATGGTAGTGATAACATAAGAAGATTCCCTTTTGTAGCTCACATTTTACAGCTACATAAATCAGAGGCACTGAAGATTTTATACAAGGTGATGCTTGCATAAGGGTGTCTGTCCAGGGAAGATGCCTCTCTCTGAATTAGTCATCAACTCTCATACGCTCTCAGCAGAAAGGTAACGTGTTTTTGTGGGTACAGAGTATCATCTTGCAATGACCCCCAAGCTGCAAAAACCACTGCTTACACATCTCATGTACAGGTTCTGGTGTGATCAGTATTGTAAGACCATAGCCCAGCCTCCAACATCCAAATTCATTCTACCATTTAGACAATCTGAAGCTGAGCCAGACGTGTAGTGTTTGTTACAATTTTAAAAGGCAGAACAGAAATGCTTGTTCTGAAGGTAGACAAAAGTAAAAATGTTATAAATGGAAAGCAGAACACATAAGTAAAAGAACTAAGAGAGCAGGCTACCTGTACATAGAAATGACCATAATAAGGATCAGATACATTTTCTTTGACCAGTGTATTGTACTTCACAGTATACCTATTATTTCCTAAGAAAGCTTTTAAATCTTTTAAAAAGGTTTTATTTAGTTATCAAAACCCCAAATTTTTATTGGTTTGTGGTAAGTAACCAACTTAAGAAATAATCCTATCTCATAGTTGCCAAATAACTGCCAGGAGCTGTAACTGCTAAACTACAAATCACAGAATCTCTTCCTGACACCTGGATAATGACACAGTTCAAAGAACAAAAATCTTATCAAATCTGTCCTTCCTTTTCTTGCCTCTCTATGTTTCACTTTGTCAAAAAGTTTTACAAGTTATGTGTGTTAAAGAAAATAAATTTTTCAGTGGTTTCAGGAAAAGGATTTATTTTTTTCAAACGAATTTGGGGATATTTAAAGGCATGTGACATACCTAAGTTTTATATGTAACAATTACATTCTTATGTACTTGGCACTTGTTACAACATTACTCATTAATTAATTCACATTTAATACAGATCCTTCATTGTTCTCAACGGAATTCAGCATTAACAGCCAATTAAAAATAATTGTGTTTATACTGCTTCACAATTTTAGCAACTATTAGTATGAATAACATGTGAAAAATGAGTATTACTCTCATACACAGTGTAACTGCCAAAAAGACTTCAAGGCTGCATATAAAATCCTAAAACAACTAAATAATAAACCAACGTTTTATAATTAAATATGAAAGTCTTTTCACTTAAATACTAATAGGTTACCACAACTCCAAAGCATAAAACCTTCATGTAATATTCTATCAGAAGCAAGCCAGAGCTAGGGCTAAGCAAGTACCAGCTTTGGATCCAAAATAAACTTTCCAGTTACTTTGGTTCCAAACACATTTACTTACTCTAACTTCCACTAAAAGAATAATCCTTTGATGATTTTAAGTTATGAAGTTCAGTTTTATCTGATGACAACTACAGACTTTTCTGTTCTACGATCATGTAACTAAAAGATCCAGGAACATGAAAATTAGCTTTAGGAAAAAAGCCACAGGGTCAAAATGCTCCAGCATTTAACCAGACAAATTATTCTAGAAATTTTCCTTTTTCATACCAAATAATAATATAGAAAATCTGTATGAACTTGTAATTTAAATATAATTATATATGTTTAATAAAATGCACATTATGCATAATAAAATAAATACAATGCACTTGATTTGAAGTACAGAGTCATGATACTCATTTTCTTACCCTCCATACATTGCCTTGCACAAATTTCCCATTTGGGCTGGTACTAAAAGAAACAAGCTATATATTTGGCATTTGTGTTTTGAAACCGTATTTAAATAAATTAGACATAGGGACTACTAATAGAAGTAAAAAGAACAGCAAACAGATCTATAAATCCTTCATATTTCACAAGGAATAACTTGCACATTTGTATGGAAGCACATTGTCAAACTTTCCTGCAGCGCTTCCTTAGAGTCTGCTGAAATGTTTCTCTGGTAACATGTAATAAACTTCTGAGAAGATGCTGGCAAATACCTTATAAAGCATAGTTAAAGCATAGGGATGAAACAAAGCGTGTAAGCTACTGTATGAATTCATAGGGGTGTTTAATGTCAACATAAAATTATAAAATTATAAAAATATAATTTAATAGTCATAGTGATGGAAATAGAAAGCATGAGTACTCTACAAAAGAAATAACCCTGTAAAAAGTATATAAATCTAGAACCTCAATCACCAGCACAAGTACCCAATTCAAAAAATCCTCTGCCAGTATGATCCCTATTCTGTATGTTAAGTGAGAGCAGCGAGGTATTTAGGAATTACACTTTGAGTCAACCCCTGCCTATCACTGTCATCAGTTTTCATCTCCACAGCAAGAAACACTATCTTTTTTTCTTATCTAGTAACACACAAACTTCATGGCTGGTTATCTTACTCATTCCTCAAAAGAAACTCAATTTGCTGGTTGCTCACAAAAAAGCATACCATGAAAAATGTATGAGCAGAGTATTATGGTCCTGATTCAGTTTTCCCCCTTTATAAAGGACCCAGCTCTTCTTCGTTGTCATTATTATATTATCACTTTTATTATTACTCAAACTGTAAGCTGCATTTATGTAGGGAGTCTCACTGTGCTAAGTACCACCCAGACACATAACAAAAATACACTGCTTCCTTCAAATAGATTACAAATTCTCTATCTTATCTAGACATTTTAATCTGCAGTGGAGAGAACATTAAGAAAGAAAGGAAAACAAGCAAAATACTCGTGAAACAATGATGAAAGAGAAGGCTGAAAACTAAATAGATTTAATGGAAAGCATCTCCTCAACTTCACTATGTTCTGCAATCAGGTGACAATTCTCAAGTTCTTGCTCAGGCAAAACCTGAACTTCTAAACTTTATAAAAGTGTGAATTTTAAGTAATTTTTACATGAAAGAGGAGTCACACATGAATGACAAGACACATATTTTGGGATAAGCCTGTATATAGGTAAATATATTTCTTGACAGGAAGAAAGAATAAGCATTCAGTAACTACTTTATGTAGTAATGACAAAAAAACTTGCCAAAACTTCTAATTAAGACCTTTTTGTGCAGTTTTTGATGATTTTTTTTTAAATTAAAAAAGAAAAATTGATACGATATCCTGCTGTACCATAAAATACTGATCAAATGAATGCCGTTAAAAGGCACAGGTTATAATAATTCTAAATTGGACTCCTAACTCAAGCTGCTGAGCCTTCACTGTGTAACAACAGCAATTGTATCATACACCTCAAGAAAGTATTTATCATACACAATTTCCTCAAATAATTTTAGAAAAGAAATTCTTCAAATCTAACTGCAGTGTTTATAATACAGAAAAGCGTGACAAGCTATTTTTATTCATATGATTTTTGAAGGATCTTTCCCTTTAAATACAAAACAGTATTTCAAAACCTAGCCTTTTAAAACCAAAGTATTCTTTGCTTAATTTACCCAAAATCTTATTTTATTTTTTATTCTCTCAGAATCTACTGAAATAAAGCAATAAAACTTGTGAGCTCCTTTAGAACCCCTCTAATAAAAAAAGCACTAGGATGCATAAAAAGTATCATAAAGTTTGGAATCACATAGGGGTTTTTTCACTTCCTTTTCATCTTACCTGAAGTGTAAGGCACTTAACTGCATTCCACACTATTCCAATAAATTCTTTCATTCTTTCCTCAGGACTTCTGCAGCTTTCAGATGAGTTCAGCACGGTTTTCACAGGGAGTGACAAAGGACGAGATTCTAATGCAAACAAAAAATGTCAAGAAAAGAGTATCTAAGTAAATAATATACTTACTGATAGCAAAGAAAAACAATTACTTTACATTCTGAAAGAGTCTCTCACTGTGTATATCTCACTATGCACATAATAACAATGTGTCTGTATTAAACTTCTCAATACAACTACACCAGTTAAGCTTTGTGAGAAATACAACACAATAAAATTAAATTTTCCAACTTTTTCAACATGAACTACTAGGAAAATATTATGAAGAATGTTTGACTTTAACAAATTAAGACAGTTTTCAAAGTGATAACCTATTTGATGATGCAATTGAAATCCAAGAGGTTTTCATATACATTGCTGCCAGTGTTATCTAAAGGTTTCACCTTTCTAAAATTGTAAGAAATGACAGACCACATTACATAACAGCCTTTAATTTGTTTTCTTTGAAAAATTCCCTTAAAAATTTGTGTATGCTTCCAAAAAAAGGCATAAAAATTAAGCTGTTTTCTTACTTTGTCAAATTTTAAGGTAATAAAGTATGAAATATTTCAGCAAAATTCAATGTTTTCTAATAAAAAGAGACATTTCCTTAAACTGTTAGTTATTTAATAACATGAACATGAAAAGGTTTTAGAAATGTTAAATTAAATACAAGCACACTAGAACTTCAAATGAGGACTGTGAGTGGTGCATAGTTCCCTCTGACATGTTTTACAGAATATCCTCCTCCTTGTGTTTTGGGATACCCACAGAACTATTGTCAGCTTATTTACATTTCTAGGTTTGGCCTATATGTTGTTGAGCTGACAAAACTGCAGGAATAAATTATGAAGATTTCATGACTTAAATTTAAACTAACTTGAAATCAGTGTGTGACAAATTATATCTACCAATTTTACAGCTATGAGGAATCTGTAGCATAAAAATTACAGAAAAATTCTTAAGACAAAATTATGCTTTCAACTGAACTAAGGAAAGCAAAAATACATGGTCCTTGATATGCATCACTGGTTCTTCAGTATGCAATGAAACATGCATATTTAAAAGTGAAATATCTAAGTGGTGAACTTCTGCCGAGAGAATGCAATGTTAATGTCACTGGATGAATTAATTTGAGGCATTTTCCCCATCAATGATCAATAATGTTATCAGGAGAAATCCCTCAACAAATAGTATTTCTAATTATCTTAAAACAAAATGTTCACTTCATTAAACTGATGGAGAATCTAAAGATTTAGAAAGAGAGGTGGTCAAAGAGTAAAAGAGGATTTTTATGGCTGCAGTGTAATTAGTTCTCTCAGAGATTCCTGGCTCTAATTATGGATATGTTAGAAGGATATGAAATGAAAACTTGATCATGAGAGTGCAAAAAGTGTGACATTTGAGGATTGTTTGTTCTCAGCTGTTCTGGAGAGACAAACATGTAAATTGTCCATCTGGAGAAGCAGTGTGCAATAGCTGTTTTTTAACATCTCACATAGACAGCTTTAAGCCATGAAGTATGTCTTCCATCCAGGTTATGAATGGATTAAGTTAAAACAAAGAGATTAACCAAGAAATAGCTGTTCTTTTTTAATTTATTACCCCACTTCAATTCAGACCATCTTCTGTGCAGTCTTCTGTGTAGTCAGTCCCTACACTACACATACACTACGAGGTAAGACTCAGGAACAGCTTGAGTACCAAGAAATATTAAAATAAGAGTCAGTGAAGCACGGAACTCTGGCACACAAGTGTGGGTAAGGGTGAGAATGGCATACAAAGTCACAGTGAGACTCTGGGAATTCCACAGGCAGGATGCTTCAGTTCAGGTTGAGTAGATAAATACAGTTTAAAACCTACATATTCTACAATGCATTCAGCAGGGACCATCAACATCCTATATCACTTAACAAGCGCGTCCCTCGTGAGTGGGATTTAAAGCTAGGTTTTGTTCCAATCTCCCATATTTTATTTGTAGGAAAACAAACAGTTGTAATTCTCTCTCAATTAGCGGAATAGCCAAAAACAACAATCTGTGAATTAAAAATAAAATTAGCTGACTGAAGCACCTCCTCTTTTTCTTCATTTACATGTAATTAAAATTTGCAAAATTCCAGGAATACCCACAATAAAAAGCAGCTTTGCTATAACCCTTCAAGAGATCAAAAAAAAGAAGTCTCAAAACCCAACAGACAGATAAGGAACCATCCAACCATAAACCATGGAAAACAGAAAATGAATAAAAAGTCTATCAGAGTAGAAAGAAGAAACAAGCAAACTAACTCCTGAAAAGAAGAAAGTAGTACCTTTTTTTTTTTTCCCTGTACTGTAAATCCCAGAATTTTGCCTGAAAGGATGCTGGGAAAGAAGTGTCTTAATTCCCTATCTGGCAAGGAGATCAGGAGATGACAAGACACTGCTAAGACACTGTCAGGTGTGGCTACCATGTGTGTTTGGCTAGTCCTCTACAGTAAACATGCAGACTGGATCAACCTCATCTGACTCAGTAAGAAGGTAATTCCCTAAAATAATTATGCTACTTAGCTACTACTGAACTGAAAACCTCAAAACATTTCCTGGCAATGTCATCAGTCTTGTGTTCAACCAAGGTGCCAGTCAGCAATAGCTAGATAGAAAATATGGTTTGTATGAAACACTTCCAAACTGACGAGGGGAAAAAAAAAGACCACCAGAGTGGGGACTGCTTCAGGTTATACCAGTTGAATTTTAAGAAAAAAAAACAGTCTACAGGAAGATAAAATGCTCCTACTCTTATCTTTTGTTCCTTATTGTTTAATTGGTGCTTTTGCAAACATATGCACCACATCAATCACACATAAGCTGCCACAACTGCCAATTTCAGAACATATTAGTAATGAACAGACTTAAAAAAAGTGTAAAAAAAGGACTCATCGAATAACTCCTTTCCCAATTTCTTGTTAAAGTACAGAGGGAGTTCCAAGTTCTGCAAAATTAATCATTAAATTACTCACTTTGTAGGAGATGCCACCAAGCAAGACCTACAGGTATAAATTCCATTTAAAAGTGTATTTCTTATATAGAAAAATATCTCCTTTGTGATTTTTAGCCTACTGAGAATGATTTTTTTGTAGGACTTTGACCCAGAAAATAAATTTTGAAAATAAAGTTTTGTGAAAATGACACTACTCTGTGCTATTAATATTCAGTGAAATTAGAAATTAGAAATTAGAAATGGGCAAAGGAAACTTCTGAGGTGTGATTTGGGACAAATGGATGTTTTCTCAATTAAATAAGTGCAGAAAAAACCCACACATCAGAGACTTCCACTACTGATTTGAAGAATATTGATAATCTGCAGGCACTGATGGCCTCATGCTTTCCTCTCGCCTTAAAGGTAGCAATTAAACTGAAGGGAGGTACCTCATTCCTGATTTCTATGTGGCACACAGGTCTCAATCTCTCTGGAACGAGAGAGACTCATTTTCCCTGTTCCACTGTGTGTCTCAAATCCCTCATGCATTAAGAAGGCAGCAGCTTCTTTCTGACTGGAAAAGGTTATCATGCTGCTGCCAAATCCACACTTTGAATGATGCCCAAAAGCCCAGCGCACTCCTCCTTCAGGACAGGTCCACAGCCAGGCAGGCAGGTGGCAGGATTCTCTCCTCCATCACATCTCATGACCCTACTCAGAATGTTTCTGTCCCATGACCTCAACAGGCTGGGTAAGCTTTCCTTCCAACATCACATCATCTGTCATACAGCTTCTCACACACCGGAAGGGAGCCACACTGAGGAAAATACTTTCACAGACTGCCCACAGTTACCAAGAGGCCATGACAGCAAAACACATTGAAGAAAATAAAGAAATTAGAGGAAAGTGTTGTCTTACTACATCACTCTTTTTCTAGGAAGATTTTTCCTCTACTAAAATTGGAAGCGGTCTGGATGGAATCAAAGTACTCACTGGGATTTCCTTAACATTTAGGTATGTCTTTCCATGAAAAAATAAACCCAAAAACACTAAGGTGTTTGCAGGAAATTCCCAACACCCTGAGGAACTAATCAAGGGGTCAAAAGGATTAGAAATGAGATCAAAATTCTATGGAGGAGAAAATTCAAACTTTAAACAACCTCTAAAAAATCAAAATGGCCTACATATATATATATATTTAACAGAAGATGAATTGTTTTCTTTGTATGTAAAAATTCCCAAAACTGCCCCCTAATTAAACCCCAAACAGCCATCACCTTCTAAAAACCTGCAATTTTCTGTAAATGTTTTTGGTTTTGTGCAAAATACTATATAGAAGCAAAAAAATCAGTGAAACTTATTGCATAAAAGCTTGTTTGTCCACAGGTTTGTCTTCCAATTTTCCTCAAAAGTCTTGCAAGACTTGCAACAAAACAGAACTAAGCATATGTAATTATAAAGATATTTGAAGGCATTACAAATCACCCACATTTTTGTGTAAATATGTATGACAGCCAAAGAAATTCTTTTCCCAATGTAATACACATCCATTAAACAATTATGTTCAGTGATTCAATATTAAAGTATTTTTCAAATACAAGAAATTGCAAAAGCACAAAGGAATTATTTTTAAAATACTTCCAATCCTAATGCACTACTTTTCCCACCATTCAATTTCAAAGTTAATTAAAGCTTCTCTGTTTTGAGAAGCTCAAACCTGAATTTATCAATATTTTCTGAACTATTAGCACCCTTCAGAAGTCTTTCACTAATATTCACGTTTTATTTTTGAGGTGTCATAAGAAAAATTATTCCCCACAGTCCCATTCCTGGATGAATGATACTTGAATTATTCATTTTCTAAAAAGAGACTATGCTAATTACTTTTTGAAGTTTACACTCTCCATCAGAATGACTGAGAATAAAAGCAGTACTTAAATGACCAGGAAGTCCTTTTAAGCTTATGAAAATATGTGACATATTTGCCAGCATACTGAATAGTCTTTGCATAAATAATTTCTTTACTGGCCTTGGAGCATTTTTGCATTCTACTTTATTAACTGTGCAGACAATACATTATTTTATCAAGATAATAACTGAGTGACACAGTCCCTGACAACTCATAAGAGCAAGTCCCTTACATGCAGTGAAATGGCAGCAGAGAGGTGCAGTGACTACATTTCTGTGCTCACCCAATGAGTTAACAGCAGAATAAGAGTTAAAACACAGAGGCTTTTAACATATGTCAATAAACAAAGACAAATGTGATATTAATGTTGTGCAACAAGAAAGGATCTTTCTGTGTGAAAGTGTATGTTGGCTAGGGAATGTCTATGGTCAGCATTTTCTCCCACCAAATTCCTAATGATTGCTGCACTACTTCTGGCAAAAAATACCTATTTAGTTCTGGGAACATAAATAAAAGAGGACTGACGCTTTTGTACAAATCAAAACCAGCCATTCAGAGGCCAAACTGAGCTACTAGATTAGTAATTACAAAAATGTGATATTTGTGTGTTCCTATCTAAAAATCCACGCCTGAATTTATCTTAGCATCACTTACCATTCCAAATACAATTTATACCATGAAGTAAGAATTTCAGCTTTTGGATCTGCATTAAATTCTGATAAATGTGGAATTCTGCCTAGTACTCTGCCTTTTTAAGAATACACAGAAAGTTCCTTAGTCTTATAAATATAATCTAAAAATAAACAACCATTTGTTCTCTCTCAACATGGAATTTCTTCATACAGAAAGAATGTTTGATATACTATATTGGCTTTGAGTTACTCATGTTTCTGAAATCCACAGAGTGAACTGAAGAAATCATGCCACCATAACAAAAATGTTCAACATTTTACTGGCTGGCAAAACTCATAAAAATTATTTTTTTATATAGATATGTAACTGTCCAGACAGTTAAAACTTTCTATAAATCACCTGTGCCTGGACACTCTCCTTTTAAATAATCCAAGAACTAAAGCCCATTTATAAAAATATTAGTATTTTCAGGAACCCTAGGTAAATGTGCACCAGATTTAAATTCCTGATTTTTTTTTTTATTCCTTCAAGTATTTTACTTAAACTATTTAGCATCTATTTAATTTCATTCATCTTCCCAAATTAATCATCAGTCATATATTTCATAGTAGGCATGAATAAACGATAATCATTCAGTTCACTGAGCCTAAATAGTGACCTACTAATTCAAATACTTCAGATAATCCACTGATTTCTCACCAGCCAGACTTCTCTCACATTTGCCAGGTTTTTGCATTCCAACAGCTCATTTTAGCAGGAATCTAACTATGCATTCTATTTGGACTTTAAGAAAAACAAAAATCAGTGACTGTATTCAGTTCTGCTAAGTACAGGTCGTATTCTGCTACACTGGAACTTTTCAGTAGAAACTTTATTAACTTAAAATAAAACTTCAAATAAAGATATCGGTTTGTCTGGTATCAGCTGGTCCAAATAAAATAGGGATGTGTCTAAATTTAAAGCCTTGTCCTTTGTTCAGTTTTATGTAGAAGGTATTTAATAGTGGTTCAGAAATACCTCATGTATACTCAGAAGGAATTTTAAGAATTCCTTCAGTAAAGCTTTCAAAATTGAATTACTAACACTTCCTATAAACCCCAAGAAATTCTAGTAAATACCTAACAAGCAATTCAAGTTCTATTATATCTACACTATCAAATGTTAAGAAATGATTGAAAGGAAAGATGAGGACCTTTCTTTGCCTGGTTTCCTATGGAAAGGCTTATGCAATCCTATATTTCTTGCATATGCATGCAATTCATTTGCTTGTCTCGTAACTCCTTAGGTATTTGCTTGTTAAATTCAAATGGGTAAATATTTCAAAGATCCTATGTTTCTACAAGTTTTGGGGAAATAAGTAAGCAGGGTAAACCAGCAAGAAATTTGCAAAGTGAGCTCTGTTGTTATTAGAATTCAGGTGATTTATACAGAACAGAAAACATGAAAGTCTATCTAAGACAAATGTTCTCAGTTTTCTTGTTATGACACCATCCTACATGTACTTGAAATACAAATAGTAAACTAAGTATAACAGCATTTATAAAGCTTTCAAAGTCTTTAATTATTTCTCTTTAAGAACATAATTCCAAAGAACAATATATTATTGTTTCAAAACACCAAGGATTTTTCCAAAATCCCTGCTTTTATATCCTTTATTTCTCTCCATATCCACATCCTCATACACAACACACCTACACTTCCTGCAGAATGAAACAAGGCTGGATTCTATTCTCAGCTTTGAACTTGAAACGAATTCTGAATTTCTAGTGGAATTAAAAGACCAGTTTACCGTGTGAAGTGCAGACCTGGTCTATGAAAAATGTTGCTCCAAACCCACCACTGTTTAATTCTCTTTTGCAAATGCTCTTCCAATCTGTCCATCACACTATAAAATGGAGAACTCAGGTGCTAGACATAGCAATGAAAAACATCTGCCTGCTTTTGCAGGCCTGATATACACCCACGACAAAGCTGAAATGCTGTCACCACCTGTACCATGAGCAAACACCTCACTATTGCATAACAGGGATCAGCAAAATTTTGTTTTACAAGTGTATGTTCAGCCATGAGACATGGCATTCAGTTTTCAGCTGCTTTCATAACAGGTTATGGAGCTTACTCCAACCAGAAAGTTCATGTCTTCTTAGAAGATACATTAAACTCCATTTACTTACCTGTTCTCTGGCTATAAAAAGTGTCAGCTTTCAGGATTCTGAGTGGCAAAAAATTAATAACCTTTTCAGCCTCTCTAAAGTAGCTTCTTTCATTAAAGGCCTTCTTCATACTAAGAGCACATCTGAGGCTACTTTCCCACTGTTACTGAAAAATTCTATGCCATAGTCACTGGATTACACCTCATAAAATAGTGTTCAATTTTCGTCTGTGATATCATGGTTACTTCCAAACTGATAAATGTCAGATCGTGGCAGATGCTAGGGAAATTATATTTCATTGTCACGGCTAAAAAAAAGACCTCACCAGGAAGCAGTAAAAAAATCCAAACCACAAAACCCCACACCCAGTTTCATCTTTGGTCATGGAAAACACTATATTTTTCAAACACAGTGAATATAATTAGAATAATTTTGTAAATATGAAAGAAAATTCCAGATTATTTTAGTAATGAACAAGCACACATCTTGAATGTGTGAGAACAGACACTTGGGCTTAAATCATTATTCAATAGTGTGCCCAAGACAGCTTTCAAAGATTGCCCTATTCATCTACTAGAGTCCATACTATCTTCTTGCATAAGTATGTCAGATATATTACAGAATTACACACAAATACAGCAATCATTTTGCCTCTATCCAGACATGAGAGCTCTGGGTCTATGCACAGCTATAGGTCTTTGAATCACTGAACAAACATGGAACTGCTGAATTGCTGAGAATGGAAGAAGTGGACAGAAAAACAGACCTAACCTTTTAATTTTTTTTAATATTCTTTATCCCCTTCCTTGTACACAGCCACATCATGTCAGATTTAAATCATATATTCTATTATCTTATTCTGGTTGTGAAGCCTCTGTGGTCAAGAAGATTTATAAATAACTCTAATTTGAGACTTCAGAACAGAAACCCTGGATTTTCAGAGACAGATACCACATAGATAGTAGTTTTGCTCTTTTCCCATGCTTCATTTTTGGCAAGGTGTCAGCAGCTATTAGCTAATAAACTGAAATCAAGATCAATGTTTGAAATAATTTACAGCTGTGGTTACAAACTGCATTGATTTAGTACATAGGGTTGGTTCCTAGCAGTTCTCAAGGGAGTGACTGCTGAGAACTTGCTAAACTTGGAAAGAATTAATTCAAAATCACCACCTGAACAGCATGATTTTAAGATAAAATCTCTTTCAATGTGCAAAGCCCATGTATATGTACGTATTATCAATGTAAGATCTCAGTTTTCTGACAACTTGGAATATGTGTAGCTATAGCCTTTATGATTAATAAAAATGAGGTGTGCAAGGCACAGTGCCTCTCTTACAAAAGAATACTTTTGTGGAATTGGTAATATTAGACGTCCTAGATCTATAATCAGTGTGGTATTCCTGCTATAAAAAGGTGACAGAAATAATGAAAGAAAACTCAGGCAGAAAGTAGGTGAAATTAAAAGAGAGGAAATAAAGTGAAAGATGGTGGGATAGAGGGACCCAGAAAAACTAGAAAGAAGAATCATGGGCACTCTATTTTTAGTTTAATAAACTATGGTCACTCTTTCATGTTCCAACATATTATACAGCTGTAAAGAAACAAATTTTCAAAGAAAGTTTGAATTCTGGAACTGTCTGAACACTGGAACTTCTCTGAGAATGAGATTTCACGTTTCAAATTTGCATCCATTCAACCTTTTCTAACCTCTAACTGGTGGATTTGTAACCAGAGACCTTTTACTTTGGTGACACAAAATATGTGTTAGCTTCTATTGTCCCCTGAATTTTCCACTACAAAGCCAATTTTGACAAACCTGGCTTAAGAAAACTAGAGAAAAAGACTCCAGCATCACATGAAGTTTCAGGAGACTCTACACAGAGCAAGCTTACATGGCACTGAAGCAGGACATGAGTCTTTTTCATTAAGAGAAATCTGTGCGGTCTACTGAAGTTGACAGCATATCTTTAATTAATTTCATTACTCTACAAGGCATTTGCTCTTTGACATTCATTTTACATTTTTAGTCACACTTTTTGCACATAAATATCACACATTTCAGCTATATTATACCCACCATTTTATGTGCAGACTATAACAAATAGATCAACATTTTAAAACACAAGTGTGGCGGTTTAGGCTGGGTTTAATTTTCTTCACAGTGGCTAGTAGAGGGCTGTGTTTTGAATTTGTCCTGAACACAGACAGGGTCAATCACACAGATATGTTTTTGCTATTGTTGAGCAAGGCTTATACAAAGCCAAGGCCTTTTCTGCTTCAAGCACTGCCACCCTGATGAAGTTGGGGGTGCAAGAGAGACACAGCCAGGACAGGTGACCCAAACTGACCAAAGGGATATTCCAGACCATGTGGCATCGTGCTCAGTAAGTAAAGCTGGGAGAAGCAGGAAGAGAGGGATGTTAGGAGCGATGGAGTTCATCTTCCCAAGTAATGTTACACCTGATGGGGCTCTACTCTCCTGGAGATGGCTGAACACCTCCCTGCCCATGGGAAACTGAATGAATTCCTTGTTTTGCTTTGCCCGTGTGCAGGACTTTTGCTTTCTCTATTAAACTGTCTTTATCTCAACCCATGAGTTTTCCAGCTTTCACCTTTCCAAGTCTCTGCATTGTCTTTTTACTGGGGAAGTAAGTGAGTGGCTGCTTTGCTGGCTGGGATTAAACCATAACAGCAGGCTGTTCTCCAGCCTAGTACTAGTGTCACACACACTGCCTCTCAAAAATTAACCGAGTAGACCTTCTGATATGTGTATGTAGCTTCACTTGAAAAAAATAGTATTTTTCTACAATTTTAACACTTGAAAATTAATGAAGCCAAATTCAATAGTCTCTTCTTAGACTGCTTCCAATTAAAAAAAAATAAAAATTCTTAGTTAATGTTATCTCTTGAGAGAATTAACACCATCATTTCTCATTTCATAGTATCAAACTCTATACTGCAAAATTGTTTATAGAGAAGCCAAATATCTACTTAATTTCAAAAACTCCTCAGCATCTAGGCTAAACTTATTGGATAAACTGAAGGAGTAAAGTAAGTGGAAGATAAAAAATGAAATCGACAAATAAACTTTTCATTTTTGCAGCAATGTGTAACTGAAAACAGATCTTGATACTGACTTCAAACTAAAAAGGAGGAAGTTGAGATGCACAGAAACCCCACTTTTGCTTCTATGACATTTTTTATACTTCATAATTTCATTTTATTATTTCTAACACACACAAAACCCCCCAAAAAAGTAAAACTGTCATCCATGGCATTTCTAGATTTTGAACAATAATGTTTTCTTTTAGTAGAATATTCTGATGTGATCAGAAAAGATAATACTCAAAGTGAAGAATAACAAATACTGAAGAACTAAAAAGGCTACTATGCTAAGCAGGTATCAGACTGGGACACCAGTTTTCAAAATCCAAGTACAAAGCTATTTTTTCAAACTACTTGCCTACTTTTTTATAAACTGGTTAAATAAATTAAGAAAAACTAATCTTGAATTTATTCATGCGAATAGGTGGATTTGAATGTCAAATATTCAAAATAACCAAAGTTTTTCTAGTGAAACACCTTTGTGCTTTGCAGGCAGAATTAACAGCAAGAAGAAACAAATAATACCATTTATGATATCGATAAAAGTAGAACAAATGACAAATACAGTTAAAAGAAGTATATGCTTGGTACCATCATTTCATCACAGGTAAAAATAAAGGAAATGCATAAATGAATTGTAAAAATAAATGGATAAATGGTAAAAATTAAGGATATTCATGAATGAAATGTAAGTTCTCAAAATTAATCTGCTGTCTTACTACCAGTAAAACAACCCACTAATATTCAGCAAACAGGTTTTCTGGTTTTTAGCCCCTATTAATCACAAAACAGCATTTAACTACCATTAATGAACAAGACTGTAATCTTAGTTTCAGCAGACAACATCTTGAAGTGCTTCATGATAATCTGAAAAAAACATCAATGCAAAGGAAAAGAGAATTTGCTCACTATATTTCAGAAGGATCACTACAAGTCTCAGCTGGATAGTAATTTTTTTTGGATGATCACCTACTTTACTACTTGCAGAGAGTGCCATATGAATAAATACAATGGAAATTCCAAGAAAACCATGTTATCTTGATTAGTGGTAATGATGTTTCACTTTAGACTCTTAAGTGGCCAGAAAATACTCCTAAAATAAATAATTTATTGAACTCCATAAGCAGAAGTGCCAACAAATGCACTTTCTATGGGTGAGTGGTTTTGAAAACAGTAAATTTTAACCATTTATGCACAAATCTGGACTTCCATAGATGCCAGACTTTAAGCAATGTAAACAGATTGACTAGAAATTACGGATTAATCACAGTGTGAAGTCTGACAAAATTATGGAGTAAATATCAAGGTGCATAGCAGATATTCTATTGAAAGCAGATCTCCTTTATCTCATTTTACAAAGTATGTCACATTAGACTATCAGGGCTGCAAAGACAGCACTGAACAAAAATGAGAATAAAAATAAACGTATATTTGAAAATTATACATTTGATTATTTTTAATTAAAAGTTTTAATTTCTCTAAAGCTGAAAGCTGTTCCACAGTACTTGCACACAGCTGATGCCGTTCTGTTGTGGGGACACGTTAGTGAGGGAGGTTGCAAATGCAGAATGGATAGTTTTAATTCAGTGATGTACCTGTTATTGTTTTTGTTTTGACAGGACTGCTGGCATACTCAGAGGCTTGATTTGACTGCTGCCTTGCCAAAGGTGCACTTCCAACTGATGCTTCATCCTCTTTCTTTCGAGTTACTGACACACCAAGCGGAACAGCTCCTACAGACTGCTAGAAAAAAGAAGTACCTTGTGAACCACTAAAACTCAAAACATATTAACACAGAATTACGGCATTGTCTTGAGAAACATGTTTTAAACTACATATTTGGAAATGTATAGAAGACAACCCGAAACACTGGTTGGAGCACAAATATTTTGAAAACAAATTGAAATGAGATGCTACATTCAGATTTGCAATTGTAATTCTTTATTTCAGTCCTGTTAGTCTAAGGAAAAGCTCTGTGAAAACAAAAAAACAAAATAAAACTAACTTGGAGTACCATGGTTGTTAGCCAACCAAAAACCATAGGCATAAACCTGGCTGATGACCAAAGTAAAATAATTATCTAAATGTTTAATGGAAACTGGAAAATTTCAACCAGATATGAAGACCCAACGACACTTATTAACCATAATTAAACTTCAAAATAAAGGATGTATTAGTATTTCTACACAATCGTGCTTCTTCCAAATTTTAAATATAAGATTTAAGTAACTGCTACTGATTTTGAACTGTTGTGACTTTCAAGCATATCAATAAATGAGATGCAGCTCAAAATGTAAAACTGCTGACATATACAAAAATACAAAACTGTAGGCATTAAAACAAAGTTTGAAGGACTGCATCCTTATTTTCAGATTAGAAAAGAGTGATGTGTATTAATCCACATGGATTCTGGAACAAATGAATAGTCTATCTGCTTTGTTGTTACTTTTTTTATTAATGCAAGCAAGAAAAGACAAAATTATTAAAAACAATTTGATCCTCATTGTTGTTATACAGTTGGCTATTAACATTTTAAGTTAACATTTTGCTGTAACATCAGCTGCTATGTAAATTGCAGATGCATCCCAGTTGACAAAAGCAGAATATCTCTACCACTGATTTTGCAGACAGTTATCATTTAAAGATGACAAAGTTTTTTTCTGAAGATCAGACATTAGGATTACACGCATCTTAATTTTTGTGTAATTTAATTTTGTTCGTATTGGAGTGAAAATGTAATCCATATAACTGCGTAATGAGAAACCTCACACATTGCATTAGGAATCTCTGTGGGAAACAAATTCGTGTGAGGCGGGCAATGTGCTTGTAAATTTTCTCCAATAGAAAACAGATCACTGAATCAAGCAGCGTGCAATATGTGCACACATACAAAACCCCAAAACAAACAGAAGAATCATTTAATTGAAGGAGAATGGCTTCCAAACGCCTTCACCATTTTCCACTATAAAAGTAAATTAAAATAAGACAATCAACTACTTAATCCTACTCCATTGAAAGCAATTTATATATACTGTGGTATGCAAAGTTAATAGAAAAATACTAATTTCAATGACAAACAGAACTCTCATTTGTCCTCCTCCCTCTTAATGTACAGTCATTAGCTTTGACTCCAGAAGCACTAAAAAGTTTTTCTAGAATACAGTAACATGCTACCTTGGCATACCCTCCAGTTATAACAACAACAAAAATCCCCATCAGCTTTGAAAAGACAACCTTGACACCACAGAAATACTTCCTACTTGCATACAGGGAGAGGATCTGAAATTTTGTAAACTTTCTTCAGACATTTTACATCACTTATTTTCAAAATCTTACAATTTATCTAATACAACTTTCATAAGGTATAGCCATCTGCAGCTTTTTCATGACAGCAACTGTTGAATCATGATTTGGCAGTTCTGGATGTAACCTGCAAGAACATCGAATTGCCAAAGTGAAGCAAGAATTTCTGAAGAATTAATGCTGACAATACAGGACAGTCCAAAAGACAATAGGATGGAAATACTGCATGAAGAAGCTGTATCAATTTCTGAACCACTTAAGAAATGGATCAGCAAAATTTAGTAAGTTACACTACTAGACAAAGAGTGAAAAACATCAAGGCTATCAGAGCCAGATAAAGCTGGAAAAAATTATGACCAAATATTGAGTGCTGATCTGGACAATGAAACAGCTGTTTTATCTTTGTTCACTGAAGTCAAGCCTGATGTTGCTGCTGATGACGCCCAGTACAATCTTGTCAGGTTTTTGGCAAAAGATTTCCGGTTAAAAGAATCCAGAAGATGAAAGATCAGTGTTGAACTAGATGGAAAAGGATCATCAAGATTTGGGGTTTAGCCACAAACTGATGAGGGAACTGTGGCTTGGGAAATACCAGATGACAAGAGCCCCACAGATGTAGGAGAAGATAAATCTGATGGGAAAGGAGATATTGCAGGCCAGTGGTATCATAAGCATTTCATCACAAGAATCCAAAAAGCCAGCTATAAAGGATGATGTACTTGGGATTAAGATTGGGTCACTAATTGGTAGTGTTACAGAAGATAAAGAACATGTAACAAATTTCTGGAACTACAGCAGTATGGTAAAGTCAATTTATTATATAAAATTTATATGAGACTGTTTTGTTGACACAAAGTCAAATCAGATTCTGTTCTAGAATACTGACAGTTTTATCAATGCAATAAAGTTTGTGGCAATTATATACGGAATACTAAAATAATAACAATCCACAGAATTCAAAATAAGAAAGGTTGCTACTTTTCAAATGTAATTATCATGATTAGGCTTGTAAGCAGTGACTTAAAAACTACAGAAAAGCAACCTTTTTCTAAATTTAATTTTTATTGGCACAAATAATCTGACACATTACATACTGTGTTAAGTATGTGTACACAAAACACACACACATATATACTGTTTAAACATACAAATAGATCAACGGATACCAATTTTTAATTTTTTTTACTTCATACTATAGGGTCAACATAACTTTGGAAATTATAAAGATCTAAAACCAGAGAAAGGCTCGGAAGAATAATAGCTGAAACACAGTTTCCCAAAAATACAATAGGCCAAGTATTTCCTGATTTATGTGGAGACATGCCAACTAACTAAAGGTAAAATATCTATGAAGAGGATTAATTTGCCTTAGGTGAATTAGTATTTTATTTTCCTTGGGATTTTTTGTAATTAAATATTTTATTTCTGAATTCTAATTTCTCACATAAATGTGAGGCTGAAGGGACTGTAGGCAGATCTGGGAGCATGAGAAATGAGTTTTATGAAAACTTGAACAACTGAGCAGACTAATAACTTTCATTCAAGCGATATGCATATCCCTTTGTACATTTGTTTGATACCAAACCAAAGGCAAAAGAACATTCCATGATAGGAACCAAGATATTATCACTGGGTTGTGAAATGTCAAGTTCAAAAGCTTGAGCCCAGAGCTGAGTTGCTGTCCTTGACATGGTACTACACCCAGATATCCCACACGGTGGGTGCTGCACGTGCATGGACCAATGTTTACATGTGCAGCAGCTTGCAACCAGCAAGCAGGAAGAAAAATCAATGAAGTCTTTGGAGTGGAGACAGATGGCAGTTCTGCTCAAGACATGGTGTTTATTGAACATCTAAGATCACTGTCAAGCAATCACTAGCTCAGAAAAGAATATTTACATTTGCTTACATGTCTGTCCAAACTGTACCAGAATGAGCTGTGACAGCAAGGAGGATCCACCCTGTCTACCTTGCAACAAGTTCTAATGACATGAAAATGCAATTGCTGCTTTTCTATCCAGTCATATTAATTGTTTTGATTTCTAAGATTACTAGTACACCTAAATTGTTTGAGAGAGTTCGAACAAAGCAAGGCATTAGGCTTAGTTCCTAATTAAAATTAAACAAATTAATAAAATTGCTTTAATTAAAATTAATTGCTAAGTAAAAAGACTTGCTTTTGGCACACAAAACCACCTTCTTTCCTGGCAGGTTAATTCAGATGAAATTCTATGACTGCCTCAGGTAGGCACTTCAAGTATTGTAAAAGTGTTCTGCTGACATGAAAGACTGATGATTGATTCCAAATATTTCCAAACCTATGTGATGGACTGGTGTTAGCCAACAAACCCCTCATTTTCACCAACTGATGAAAGCATTCCATCAGCAGTTTCAAGGGGGCTCTAAAAGCAGAAGATAGAAGGTTTGAGTTCTATGTAGCTCTAGCTCCTTAAGCAAGAAGCAACTTGATTTCTGTATCCTTCAGAAACTTAAATGCCTTCCACAGCGTAAGAGAGGACAGATCCCAATAAGGATAAATACAGTGCTTCTGACCTGCAAGCAATATCAGGAATCAATATCTATTATAATTTGAGAAGTCTGCACACCAAGAAGATAACTGTGTTTACTACAGAAACACGCTTGTTTTATCAAAGCACTTCTGGCTATTTTTTCACAGTAAAAGAGAAAAACGAGGCAACACAGCACTGCCTCCAACGTGCAACTTTGCTGCAACATGGAATAATCCTAAATTTGGGTACTGAAACTTCCTCTTACATTCTGTCATTCATTCACTGCCACTCATCATCAGAATCAAATAATTATCATTATTTGGCTCTTAAAGCATCAAGTATGTACAATATTCCAAAAGTCATTCTAAGACAGAACAATTTAAAGGATCTACTTGTTCTATAAGAATCTATTGATCAAGTCATAATGATAAAATTATTTCATCTTAGTAAAAAATTCCAGGGAGATTTCTGATGCAGACTTCTGAACAAAGTACCACCTGAAGTACACCATCAAGATTGATATCACCCTCAGTTAACAATAACCTTTCCATAAAGCAGTAAAAGGATTTTATAACAGTAAAATTCCTAAGATAATGGTAAAGAGAAAATGAGCAGAGAAAAAGCAGAGTTGAAGAAAAAAAAAAGTTGTTAATGACTGATTTTTTCATCTGCCTACACAGCTGAGGAAAAATTCTTGGGTTTGAATTGGGATACACAGTCTTCCATGGTGCAGATGTTCATGAAAAGAAGGAGAAATCTGGATTCTGAAATCAGGTGTATTACATTCCAGTGTTTTAAAGCATGATGAATCTGGAAGAAGTGCAATGTCTTTCTCTTGGTTGTTTCTATATATGACTAAGAATGTTCACCCTGACCTCTTGGGTTTAGATCTACTCTGCTACTGAAATGTTCCTTAAATAAGGTAGTAACACATGAACATGTATGGAGCAACCAAAAAAATAGACAGAAATATGACCAATAAAAATCAATGTTACGTATCTATGTGTACATACTTTTGGTAGTTCAGTTTTTCCCTAAAATTCCTCATCTTAGCTCACAGAAATCAATGATGTAAGAAAAGTATTGACAAGTTACAAAGGATTTACATTAACATGAGTTTGAGAAAGATGACAAGTACTCATTTATAAATTTATTGCAAAAAGTATCACATATACTGACTGTCCCATATCGAAGTACAGCTAAGGCTTCTTACCAAGGAAAAGAAACTCTTCAAATTTTTATCTTGCAATAAAAATGGGTTTTAAAATGGGCTTTTAAAATAGAGCAAATATATGCAAAAAAGCACTGGTTTACAAAAATAAAACAAGCCACAGCGGAAAAAGTCTCTAAAAATAGTTATAATAAAACATTAAAGAACACCTAAAAATTACTAGAAACAAGGCCTTGCTGCCACAAGACTCACCTCAAAAAAATCTTCAAAAAATGTCAAGATAAAATATTAAATTACTGGAAATAAGGCTTCTAAACTTGGCTTTGTTTTGCTTTTAATTTGGGAGTCATTTTTAACAAGCTATGAACAGCATGAATACAAGAACTCACTTCATAGCTGTATTAATTTCCAAATTATTAATTTCCAAATTTTTGGCCAAATTCTGGCCAAATTAATCTTTCATATAGCATTTATAAAGAATTTACCTTCTCAACAGGACATTCAGACTAAAGAAACACAAGAGAAACACAGACTAAAGCAACACAAGTTGCTTATCTGCCTAATCTTAGGCAGATAAGCAACTGGTGCACAAACTACTCTCACTTTGCATGTCACTACATTTACAGCTCATTTTACACAAACAATCCATACAGACTAAAATATTCTTAAAAATGAATACCAACATAATGGCCTTGCTTATCATGCCAGTTCTACACTTATTAGCTGCTGAGCAGCAAGATGCAAAGAGAGCTTTTCTAGCAATAGTCCAACAGTAATAAATGAAGAGGGGTGATCCTCACTGGGCTGCATGTACCCCCACACCCCAGCAAGGCAGTCAGCCATCATTCTGTTCCAGCTAAATAAAATGTCAGTGAGGCCAAAAAGACATTGAAACGTTATGAGTGTTGTAAAAATGCAGCTTATTGTGTTTCATATTTGTAACTTTCAGTTAAAAGCAGTTGCAACAGACATGGTGAATATTTCAGCAGATATAAAATACATGTTCTACCAAATTGGCATTATAAACCTAAACCTAAAATCCCAGAAAAATAGTTAAAAAGCAAACAAAAATGAGGAAGTTCATATGTAAAGGTGTCCCATCCCTGTGGCGAGCCAGACAATGCCAGCCCCATCCTGTATGCCAGCAGAAGTTTACATGACTATAGTTGCACTGAAGTAAATTATTTTACTTATTTTAAAATTAATTTAACTTATTTTATCAAGTACTAACATTATTGTGTACACAGGGCCAAATGTACTGAAAGGTTTTCTAACACTGTGTTTTCAGATAGAAGTCACAACTTTGACTTACTCAAAATGACAGAGCAAAAGCATTATATTAAGTAGACATTAAAACTTAAAATATCTTAAGATTTAAGATCTCTGAATCATACAAGGAACTTCTAAAGGAAGTATTTTCTTCTTTTTTCTGTCACAATCGTGTAAGACTGACAGAACAGAGGAAGATAAGAACCTCACCAATGAATATATTTTGCCCGTAACTCTTGCTTGAAAACATTGCATCTTACAGCTGTTAAGTGTTCAAAAGTTAGGAAGGTTTTATAGAGCATTTTTGTTTATTACACTAGTTAGACTATGGTAACAAGCTGAATTTTTCCAAAAAATAAGGCACGGGGCCTAACTTTGACTAGAATCCTTATTCTAGGATAATTACAGCATTACACAAAGAAAAAAGTCTGTGGATCAGCATAATTTATTACAGGTAGTTTTCTTTTCAAATGAAGTTTCCTCATGACTTCTACAGACACTTTAATTTGTATTATTACATGCAGTCCATTACCACAGTCATGTTAAGGATGAAAATGGTATGACATTGACAGCTGAGTTTATAAACTTGTATTTAAAATAATTTCAAACTGCTAAGACATTTTAAATGCTAATAGCATTAGAATTGTGATTCTGTAATTTTAATCTGAAATAGATTATGAAAAAATTTAAAAGGCTGTATGAGGTAATGACACGAGTTAGAAAATAAACAAAATTTGGCTAAAAAATTTGCCACTGATGATCAAAACCAGGGACAAATGAGTTTCCTAATGCAGCCACTTAACTCATCTAGTCACCCAGTATCAAAAGGGAAAGCACTGACTAACAGTTGATTAAATACACTGATGTTAGAGACAGATTTTTATACAAACATTTGAAATAAGCAGGATAAGTAGGATTGATTAAATTTTGGAAGGCTACATAACAGTAAAAAGTAGACAAACGGTTTGTTTTGCAAAAGACATGCACCAGGAAATGTTGTGCTGCTCCAGTTATGATGCAGGAATGAAGAACAACTCAATACATTTAAAAATAGAATAAATTCATTAAAACAATAATAAAGCTTCATTGTCACAGTGAAACTTTTCAGATGCTGGTGCAGAATGAGCTCCATGGGACTCAAATTAATGTTTGGCAATTAATACCTAACAAGGTAAATTGGACACAAGAAACTAATGTTTACAAGTCATGTTTATCCTCTCAATTCAGGGGCCCAGAATGAAACTTCTCTGATGTGCACAGTGTTCTATGGTTATGAGACTAATATTGAAAAATTTTAACATTTGTCACTTCATAACTGACCACTTATAAGTGAGACAGAACATCACTGGTGACATAAACCAGCAGTTTGACCAGTTATAACAAATTTAAGTTTTAGGAAATCCTGCCAAGTAGCAGCTATAAGTAAGTTTAGTATAAGGCAAAACCAGTGTTCTTTTCCAGTCAGGAATGTATGGCATGAAAATTAGGGTTAATATGTCAAGGAAACCATTGCACCACACAGACCCACAGCCTTAGCTTCTTCTATCTTTTTCAAACACATCATATGCAAATAGGTATTCTGACATGATATACAGAATCTGCTACAGCATTCACTTCTGCCACGTTATGAACTGTATGGTTCATCTCCTATTAAAATGGGGTTTAATAAGAGTGCTGACTTTATAACCAGTTATGCAATTATTTGACAGCCCATCCCAAATTTTAAAATATGATGTACTATACAGACTCAAGGCTTGTGAGGTCTCAGTAGTTAAAATTAGTTGCAAAATAATGATCCTAGAAGGTGATCACAAACCCACCTTCTTTGTTTTTATAATTAAAAATGAAAAAGTTGTGAAATTAAAATTTTAATATGCTAACTTCACATTTTTAATAATTCAAAATAAGATCAACAGTACATGCAACAAATTACAAGGAAGAGGTAACAAACTGCAAACACTTCAAAAATACACTACTGGCATATATAGAAGTGAAAGCTTCCCCTCCTCCCATCCCTTTTTCTCCAAAAATACATACCTGCTGAATGTGTCTACTAACTCGTTTCTGAGGTTGGTAGATAAGCCACGTATACAGGACTGGATCAACATTAATTGCTAATCCTTGTACACTGGACAAGAGAACAGCACCTGCACAACACAAAAAAGAGAAAAAAATGTAAACTACCTGCTCAGAAATCTCATATATATTCCGTTTTCTTGCACATCTTTTATGCAGACTTTTGTTTGGCTATGACTACATATATAATAAATAATAATACTTAAAGCATGAACTTCAATAACATATTCAAAGTGAGAAACTCACCAGCACTACCAGTGTTAGGGATATGCATTCATAATGCAGCAACTTACATTTTGATTTTGTCAATTACAAGCTCTTGTCAAGAAAAATGGTTGTTTTCACAAAAGTGCTTGTGTAACTGAATACACACAACACCTCCCCTCAAATTCTCAGCCAACATTAACACTCTGCAAAAATGAGTCAATAAGACCCTTGACACAAATACAGAAAAATATAATGCACTCCCCATAACCTCAATTAAAAAACCCCCATGGTCTAGGACAGTGAGTTCTTTTAATAAAGACAGGCCTACTTTACACTAGCTCTGCCCAAAGCTGAGGATAAACATTTTTCATGTAAATATGGCCATGAATATTCTTTAGAGGATGAGTTAGGCAAACTAAGGCAAATTTTTTAACTGACAACACTGGCCTCCATACTGTGAACTCTTAATGTTTTCTTAATCTTTACAATATATCTTATTTTCTTTAAATCTCACAGTCTAGGACCTAGGACTACAAGACAGGGCTACTTTATTTCATAGAAGTAAACTTCTAATTTTCTTGAAGAAATTTTCCCGAAGAAAAACTAACATGGAAAATATTAAGGCTCAAAATAGGAGAAAAACGATGTCAGTTCCCAGAAATGTTAGCATATGCATCAAACCATGCACACTAAAACCCCATCTATTGAGCATTATCTCCATTAAACCTGCATTAAAAATCTGATTATACATTGGTGAGACTTTTTTTTCTAATAGTATAGATAATGTATCTTTTGCAGCAGAACATAATTACAGAGCTGTACAATTCAGAAGCAAATGGGTTAATGGAATACAAAGGCATCAACTATACTGAAAAAGTGCAGCAAGGAGTAGTAGGCAGTTATCTTTTTCCATAAGTTTTGCAATTTTACTACAAATTAATAAAATAAATAATGAAATAAATAACAAAATAAATTTAAAATATAAATCCTGGTTACTGGAAGATCCCAACAACAAATTCCACAGAATTACAGTAGTCCTATAATATCAAGAATCATAGTTTCTAAAGCAATATATACTACATTTACTCTGTGGTATACAATGTAATTATGCATCAATCTGAATTTAATAATAAATTCAAATACATTCAGAAAGCTTGACACAATTCAATGTACTTTCCAAAAAACAGTAAAAACATGTGCCTCAAAAGACACA
Source organism: Pseudopodoces humilis (assembly GCF_049639895.1). Classification (NCBI taxonomy): domain Eukaryota; kingdom Metazoa; phylum Chordata; class Aves; order Passeriformes; family Paridae; genus Pseudopodoces; species Pseudopodoces humilis. The sequence goes on from NC_142200.1 coordinate 21,143,908, forward strand.
TCAGCAAAACTGTAAATGGGAAATTAATTAAAAAAATATAAGTTATGAGTTTATTGTATATAACAAAATTTTAAAACCAGCCGAATTCCAAATGGCAGAAGACCCACCAACCTGGGGTGACACAAGCAAAGCCTGATGAGCACAATGGGAAAATGGCAGTCAAGAAATACACAAACATAAATCATCTGCCAGCCCAGGCTTGGAGTTGGAACACACACTGCGAGGAACTCCTATACACAGACTAGTCCATGTGAGCTGAAGGTTTTAAATGTCGGTAATAAACCTTAGAATAAATCTGCAGTTAAAGGAAAAGCCAATGTCAAACACTAAGGGGTAACATGCAAATAAGAGCAGTGAATATGCCTTGTGGCAGGATGTGCAGGAAACTAGAAAAAGGAAAAAAAAGGTAACAGAGGATTGATAAAATATATGCTTCAATCATTATCTTTTATCAGATACTTATGTGCCAACATAAAAGAATCCTGCATCTTTAAGAAACACTGCCTGTTGTCAGCAATACTTAATGAAAGGTTTAATATACATGTGATATGAAAAGTGGGAGACAGACCTCCCAATGAGTGCAGCATAAAGGCAGCCTACAGGCAAAGTCAACAGAAAATCCCACATTTCTAGCAGACTCCTGAAAAGAAAAGTACAGTGTTACTGTAGCACATCATTCTACTAACTGAACACAGTTTCTTGATCACTGAAAAAAAATAGCTACAACTGAGAAGTTCAATACAATTAAGTCGATCTTTGAACTGAAGCTCTCCTTTTCCTTCAATTAAGTCAACACTAGCACAATCTCATAAAATTCTACACTAAGCCAGCACAAATAGCAACACTTTTCCACTTGTCTTTTGATAGTTTGTGCCTACTATACAAAAAAAAAAATAAAACAAAACAAGCAAACAAAAAACCTCCAGTAGAAGTACTCAGATAAAGAGTTGCATTATTTGCCTTTCAATATGACTGTCAGGTAACCTTGGCTTCCTACTAAGCCACTTCTGTCACACTAAATTACTGAAATTTACTGCTGTGTTTGTTACTCAGCCACTGTATTTAAGGGCAGTTTAATCACCTATGTAAAGTTGTTATCTGCGTAACAGCTTTCTTCAAAATCAATATCTAGGGAAAAAAGTTTCTCAATTTGCCTCCTGTTTTCATGTCAAGGAATAAGAATTCTCCCCAGTTTTTAAGGAAGTTCTCACTGATTCGAGGCTCAAGCTTGAAGCTGGCAGCAAATTCCTCACACGCCTAAAAAAAAATTAATTGCTATTCTGTCTCCATCAAAATGCAATGCTTGAGTTCCCTGGATTTCATTAAGACTGTGGAGAACTTTCTTTTCTTCCCCTCCCCTTTTCTCCTTTTAATTAAATTTACATTTCAGAAAAATAGCAGATCTTAGTCCCATAGCATACTAGGGTTTCCTTTCCAGATCTCAGTTTTGGCCAGAGTTATCTATTACATCTATCTAGTAACAGATTTGAAAAATAAGTATTGGACCCAACACTGTGTAATCTTTAATGTTTGAGAATTTCCTGAGTCATGGTGCCATTTGCCAGGCTCAGCTTGGGCAAATAATTTCCTTCCTTCACAAATTCCCACTCTCTCCTGAAGGAATACAAGATTTGGAGGCTGCAGTCAGGCAGAGGAGGATGATGAAGGGAAGGCAGCAGAGCACAGCAATACTTGGCACTCTTGTTCTGTGGATGAGCTTCCTGACAAGTCCCCTTGGATGATGACAGCTGCAACAGCACTTTTCTTCCCAAGGGATGGGGGCCTGCTGAAGATAACTGGGGCCTCCTGCTTGGGGGTTGGTCCTGCTGCCACCTCCACCCACTTGGAGTGCTGAGCACAGGCTGCTGGAGAGGCAGGGAGGACAGGGGTCACTAGCCTGGGGCTCTCTCCATAGAAACCTGGGGAAAAAAGTGGGGGAAAAAGGGAACATGGTACACTCCTGGTGAGGTGGAAAAGGTCACCCACCCTAAGGACATAGCTGCATAGAACAGAGCCAGAGGGAAAGGCAGGATGGGTGAAATACAGCAGAGTCCAGCAGTAGAGCTGTGGAGCTGAAGAATGTTCAGTCAAGAAAAAATAGGAAAGGGCCTCAACTATCAAGGAGACACAAGAAAAGGATGAAGGAAGCAGGACAATGAAAGAGGAATGTACAGGGAACAAGGAAGGAGCACTTTGGGAAGGAGAAGGGAGGTGGTAACCCTTGGCAAAAAATGCTTTTTGGAGATGCACAAACTTTGTGAATAAGTAAACTGCACTACTGTTTCTCCCAACAATATGGAGAAAAAAATTACTAGGAAGAACAGGCAATAAATAACCTTGTGATTTATGTACCTGAAAATGAGTTTTTGCAACAGCAAAGGATCAGCCTAGAAGAACTTTTACCAAATTCTGCTACGTATGTAGTATCTGAATACACCTTATTGTTATTTCCAGTAAAATGAACTTCAAAATCTTTACAGTAAACTGAAGTTTCAGTCAATGCACATTTTCTGTAAGGGAGGGATCACAAATATTAACAAATGAAATTACTTATAATAAAATCTAATTCTGACAAGTTTTGTATATTTTCAGTAACTAACTTAAAAATATTACACCATTTTACTATATAAATTGGACCATGAATTATTTTAGCATTGAGCACTCATGACTCCTAGATATCTCAGGACACACGAATGATATATAAATGCTAACAGGTTGAGTTAGTATCATTCATTTAGTATCCAATTATTTTAAATTATACCTGAGAGAAGAATTTTTTAATTTTTTTTTTTTTAACTGTTTTGAAGGGCATTTTCACTAAGGCACACTATAAAAATGCAGAACTGCATATTATACCAAAGTGAAGAGTTCTATTTTATAAAAGTATATAAAAGTAAGTTTCTGCTGGCTGACTCAAAGCAGATGCATTGTAAATCCCTAAGTGTGGAAATATCTAAGTCTGTTTAATTTTAGCCTGGGAGTAAAGTAAGGGAAAAACACTCCTCTTTACTGCTCCGCTTGCTGCCAGTATGGCTCACTTACCCAATTCCAAGCAGGCTTTAGCAATTATTTATCCTGTGGCACCACAGCCACTTTCAGTAACATCCCAAAATGAAGAATAAGAGCTGAAGAGCTAGAAATTGCAGTTACACCACATAAAAATTAATCATGCAACTTTGGTCTACTTTGGAATATCAAGGACAAAGCCAATACAAATGTCTTGCAAAATAATCAGCTTATTTAAGAGACACCGTCCTGCATTTCATCCTGAACTGCTGAGTCAGACAAGGGAAACAGATACTTCAAGCCACATCAAAGTTTATAGGACTGTGAAAAATTATTTTTACATTATATCTGCTACAGAAAGTCAATAAATTTTGTCTAACTAGTGAAGTATATGTCTGCATGTCTCTCTATTCAAGGCTGACTTGAATGCCTGCAGATGCAAATATTTTCCCAATTTTATCACAGAAAAAACCTCCAAGTCTACTGTACTTGCACAGAGTTTTACATTCACCAATTGTTTAAAATAACTCTGATATCAATTAATTTAGTTGCTTTGACCAATAACAGAATATTTCACTAAAACTGAATTAGTGGGGTAACACTTTCCCATTAACTAAGGCACTTTGGTCTGTAATATCAAACACAGTTCCCTCATACAAGTTATTCTTTGCCCAAGAATATATACCCCAGAAGATTTTCATCACCATTATTTTTCTTTTTTTTTAAATTAAAAATTCTTTTGATATTCAGAAACATTCACTAAGAACATACTTCTACTGCTATCATGACCTTCTAATTCCTATTGATGTTTATAGCAGAAAACCATTAAAAATAAAGGAGGGGGGTCAACATCATTATTTTTCTTTAAAATAGAGACAAAGTGGGGTAGCGAACTGCAGTTATTAAATCACACAGCAGGACCCACAGATAGAATTCAGATGTTAAAGTTATATGCCACAGCTAAGTGGCATATATGTTAGCCTACTGTAGCAAATAGAAAAAAATTAATGTAAGAGTCCATCCTGTGTTAATCATGAATAAATCAGACAGGCCTAATTACAACTGAATGTTCTGATAAGCTATCATCATTATATTTTTAAAGAAAAAATATCCTGTCTTTATCAATATAAAGACCTCACAAATGCTGAATTACAGAATTATGATACAGAAGTATTCTAAAGAAGTAACAAGGAGGCAAAACAAAGCTGTTGGATACACTGTTTAACACAAAGTGCTGTATGTATTTTTCAATGTACAAGAAGTTACATTTTTGCAATTTAATCTGCAGTAAGCCATATTAAATCAAGGTACGGACAACAACCTTCAGTTATTTCACATCATGTTAAGAATGGAACTTTGCCCATGTAGCATTTTGTCTTTTTTTACTGAGGAAAAAATTTTGTGATATGCTGAGTTGGAAGTTTTCACAAAAATGCCAAAATATTCATATTTAACTTGTGTGCTGCATGTTTTTGAAACAAAAAAGACGTTATCTTGAAAAGCTGCTTTTTTTCCAAAATCATTTGGTCAAAACTTTAATTCCCCTTAGAGACTATGATGATGTGGGTTCAGGGAAACAGTTTAATAAGCAGTAAAGACCAAGAAAAAAAGAAAATGTGTAGGCAGCTGTAGTACACAGTAATGCCAGCTTTATTTAAATGATTACTGAATCACTTCCGTGAAAAGATAATGGCAATATTCTTATGCTGAGCTGCATTGCACCTCTTCCTGAATTCTATGTTTTTACTGCAAGAGTATCTCACTCAAGTATCATTTCCTCCTGTTCACTTTTAGGTTGTTTACATATTTAACCATTATACTTACTATTCTGTAAATAAAAGGAAAATGAGGAACTTTAAATTCAATTGACAGAAAGGACCAAACAGACAGAAAGGAAGGATATACTATAAGGGCTTCAAAACCATATTGTCAGTGAGTAAAGAAAATTTGAATGCTTTAAAAAGCATGAAGTGTTTAGAACACTTTGTTTTATTCATGAAAGAATATGGGGAAATACAACATTTGAGTCACCAATAGAGCTGTCTTTCCAGTCAGACACTGCAGGGTGGCCCAAACTGACTGGAACCAGAGGCTGTTGATGTACACATTGCTACGAAAGCAGGTATTCAGAAACTCAGTAACACAAACTAGCAGTTCACAAAGGTTTCTACCAAAATCTGGTTTGTCTTTTCCTCCTGAAGTCTCACTTAGGGGACTTCAAAAAACTATCTAATGTCACTATTATAAATCTGATCATCAATCTGACTCTCAGTCCTTAAACTTGATCATTCCTGACCAGGTTTTCAAAGTGCCAACAAAGGCTTGAGAATTTTAGCTTGTTTAGCTCTTTGAAAAATTAATTCAGATACATATTGCAATGTCAAAGCTGCTTCTTTCCATTTTCTGTATGGAGCCAGCACCACTTACAGTTACTCTTATGGATCACAAGAAGACTACATTTCATAAAATTAGTATTTGGAAGAATAGATGAGGGATGAATTTGAAAGAATAAATGAAGAAACTATGAGTCAATTTCCTAACTTTTTGTTTACTCTACCTGAGACCTCCTCAGTCCCATTTTAAAGGCTGTTGTGGTTATTTTTTCATGTTACAAAGATTTTTAGTGTCACATGTAAAATACAGTAATCCTAAAGAATGGAATTACTGAAAACAGACATTGTCAATAAGATTAGAAACAAAATCTTCATATGGATGCTTTTTATTTACCAAGAATTTTGCTAATTCCTTGTGCTTTATGTAATGGACTGAAACTGGAAATCAGAGGAGTCAGGCAACAAATCTTTTCTTCTATTTAATCTTTAGTATTACTTATATTCTAGTCGGAAAAAAAAAAAAAGGTGGAAAATTTAGTGTTAAGAAAGAAATACTATGGCTCAAACCTGGTGTCCTCCTAGAGAATCAACAAGTACAAAGCAGATTTAGTTATGCAGTCTACTGGAATTCCCTACACAAATTCCACAAGTTGTTTAATCACAGGTTTGTAAAGAAACTAGGTTACCTAGAAGGGATAAGAGAGAAAATTAAATAGATAAATCACAGAATATGCTGAGCTGGAAGGGACCTTCAAGCATCCTCAAATCCAACTCCTGGCTTGGCACAGGACACCCCAAGAATCACATCATGTGCAAGAAAATGTTGTCCAGACATTTCTTGAACTCTGTCAGGCTTAGTGCTTTGACCATTTCCTTGGGTAGCCTGTTCCATGCCCACATTTTCCTGGTATCCAATCTAAACATCCCCTGCCTCAGCTTCATGCCGTTTCCTCAAGTCCTGTCACTGGTCTGAGATAGGGAAAATTATTTAGGAGAAAAGAAACAGTCATAGGCAAATATGGTAATTTTCACCATAGAAAAAGGCAGAGCCCTGCAGTGACCTGAGCTGCCCAAGCCATTACAGGACATCAATGTGGTGACCAGCTCTGCTGAGTTATCCAGAGTAACCACGAACAGTGCTGACCCAGGAACTCCCAAATATCCCACCTGATAAAAACAATTCTTCTACTGCTATTGTTGCCTCATATTTTAACTTCACATGTATATGATAACTGAACTGACTACTTTGCCTAAGAAAACAACATTTCTGTTTATTCTAGAAAAGCGTTAAACCAATGTTCAGCAGGAAGGAAGGAACAAGCAATAAAACAGAAAAAATCAACTACGCCACTGTATGAATGCATTGTGTACACAGATATTCAGACCACTGCATCCAGCTCCTGTCAGCCAAAATGATGTTTTAAGCATTCAAACCTGAAAACTTCTGTTTCACAATACCATTTATTCAGTATTTATCCTCCCTGATTCACTCTATGCTCCATGCCAAATGCATTATGCGTTCTCCAAATCCCAGAGCACAAATAAAAAAGCACAGAAATAAAAAAGTATACACACATACTGGTTAAATGATTTTCTTTTCATAATTTTTAAATCATTCTCTATTTACTATAGTCAACTCCAAAGCAAATGGGTTTTGAAAACTTCCAGGTCCAAACCACCTGAATGTGCACCTCAGAGAAAAGCTGCAATGTCAGAACCCCTTCTAAAGGTAATGTTATTTGTAGGTTTTTATCACTGCATTATTCTAGGTAAATGTGAATGTAATTCTGGAAGTATCACAAGCTGCCCTTTACAGGCTGTTTACACAGACATTACTGATGAAGATACCAGAGTCTCCACATTTGCCACAAACAAGTTCCAATCACTATAGACAATTCTGCAGAACATTTGATTAAAAAACCCTCCAAAGTCCACACAAACTTCTGCACAGAGAGCTTCAGCTGAAGGCCAAAACGTCATGGAGAGGCAAGCCACTGAGAAAACACATGTCAATGGAAATAGATCTTTTACAAGTCAATGAGGGGAATAATATTTTGATATTATTGAGAGCCAAAGTCTCAAAGCTATCTTAGGCTGGGTTTGAAAGAATTAGTCATACAACACCATTCTATATATGTGTTTTATATATATATAAGATACAATAGGCAGAAAATAGTTGAGGTATGCTCCAAGGCTCTGAAATCATGGGAAACAGATATCAATATTTCAGATATTGCTGAAGTACTTGATATCACCCATGAGCCAGCAGGGAAGAGAGGACCACATACCATCGCCTCTATTAACGCAGAGAATAATATTAGTCATGATCCGAATGCATTACTCCTAACTAAGCTGTGAGAATGCCTAATAATCTCTCTCAAGTTTTCTACTATAAAAAACAGCAGAGAAAAACTTACTAAATTTACAAATTATTATTTCTATGACCTTTAGGCAGTTAACTGTGCACTACAACATATGCTACCACACCAATAACAGAATTGTATCCTGTCTCTCTCTATGACTGGATTGGCAAACTGCTATCACACCTTTTCTTCAACTGTGACACAACATTTTAAGAGGATTAGGAGCTAATCATCTAAGATGCCTAAATACGCCTCCTTCTGATTTTCAATAGGACATTCAATTATATATTTTTAAAATATGGATTTTAAACTAAAACTAGCAAATTCTCTGAAAACTGCCAAGAAGTTTCTTAATACAGTTCAGCTTCTGCATTTATAAACACCTTCCTAAACTGTATTTTGCAATTTCTTATTGCAGTACGCTTTTGAGAATTGCAACAGGATTTTTCCCCTATGGCAACAGAACACCAAGGGAGCTATTTTCATTCCTTCTTTAGTTGTTGAACATCTGTAGAGTTCTGACTATGGATACCAATTGGTCTTGCCTTTTAAGTTATAAAGCAGAAATGTTTTCAGCAGTAGATGCCTCATGTACCTCCTTTTAAAAGTAATTCGAATAATATACAGCTGTGATATCTGTTTTCTTTTTTCTTAAACATTACAGCTTCTCAGAGGCAACAGGAAGCACATAGATGATTTCTCATAATTTCTGAAGTGCTCAATTAAAACAATGTACCCACAGGCAGAGAGACTGAGGAAAATGAAAACAACTTAGAAAGGTATGCAAGATTTACAGTAGAAATTCCACATAAGGTTATGCTCTTCTGTAGCATTAATGTAAGTAAAGGAAGAACAAACAAAAATTTAAAAAAAATTATATATATATATATATATATATATATATATATATGTTTATCTTCTAAATAGGAAGTCCTAATTAATTCATGTATTTCTTTCTGTTGTTTAAAACTTCATGTTCTATACCAGTGATTCAAGGCTGAAATAAATAGCATATAAATGCCAAACAATGAGCCCAAATAAAAATAGCCACAGTGTGTTATACTGCTGAAGTCATGACACTGCAAGGTAGGTAAAGTTACACAGGCAGTTCAGCCATTAACTTTCTTTTCGTTTTTTTAATATGCTCACTTCAACAGAAACTTAATACACAGGGTTGAAGTTAAAAGCAAATGTCTTCTTTAAAACAAGCAACAACTTTGAAAAATATTAAATTTTTGTTGCTGGGTTACTTGGTGGGAAAGATATGCAAGTCTTGGGTACTATGAACATAAAATGTGCAAATTTTCTAAAGGACAGTCAATCCTGGTCCTTTGTGCAGTTGCTATCTGTGTAGGCAATGCATTCAAAAGTATTTGTGAATTCTAGTAGACATATATCACAAAGCTATTTCATCAAATGTGTACCCACTTTACATAAATAAGACCATTTGCATTTTAGAGGTACACTTATTAATATCATATTAATTCCAAATTTGAATGAAATGCCACAAGTTCATTAAAAGTAATCTGAGATTCACAGTACCACTTTAATTGACTTACACCTGTTATCTAAATCCAAAAAGCCTTAATCAGCTTCTGAAACCTATTCATAAGAAAAGAGAGAGGACAGATGAGCATCTCAACATACACTGAAATGGTTCTACCAAGACACAAACAGGCAAGAACTAACATCTCAAATGCGTAAATAATTCTATTCACACCTACCACAGGGGAGCCATCTTCTCAAAGGCTTGGGAATGATTTGTAGTTTCAAAAGATTTCAGAAAGATTTCAAGGTAACTACCTTACTGATCAGGGTTATCAGTTAGGGTAACTACCTAACTGATTGGAGGTTCTTTTCAAGATATACAGGCTACTATTAACTATTACACTATTAATGCCCAGACAGCACAAATACCAATAAAAAATTCCCTGTTACTGCACATTGTGAAATTCTCTAAATTCTGACTGAATTTACTTATGAGCATATTCAATGCACAGAGCACAATCTGGATTCCTCATTTGCAGTTTTTTCTGGTAATTCTCTAACATTCTTCTAGGATGCTAGTAAACTCATCAGAATAAATTGCTTTTCTTTGTATAATCCTGCAAATCTTTTTTCTTTGTATAATTATGTAAAATAAACATAACCAAAATCTAAAAATATAAATTTTTAATCCCAGATTCAGTCATGTCTGCATTAAATACAAAATCGTGCCTTTACTGGTATCAGTTTTATCCCCTTCTAGAATACCATCTTTTTTACTGACTACAATGAAGAATTTATATGAGATATTCTCTAATTATTTGGTAATTTCCTAAACTCGTATTTATGTTACTAGAAATGTGCAGTAATTCAGACTTTATAGACAATGGTGATGGTCACAATGAATGCTGAAGATACAGATTAAAGAAGAATTTTAGCTGGGCAGAGGAAAGCTCACCACAGCTCTTTTACAGACATTAAGCAATTGATGTTAAAAACGCTGACATTTTAGCATGGAACCAACACAAAGCACCAGCACAAGTAATATTGGGGGAGGCTGTTGATCATCCTGCCTTTATGACTGACTTTATGACTATTTAAAAGTATTTTTATAAATTCAAATAATCTTTCAATTCATTAAGGATTTACAATACAAATTTCATAAAGTATCATTTAAAAAAAAAAAGAAAGACAACGTTCAGAAAATCCTAAGAGCTATCCAGATTGCCAAACTAGTTTATTATAAAAAATTGCTTTTTTTCTTTTCAAATAATGTTGTGAGCCTCCAACTCAGCCAGCAGAAAAAGTAACTTTGTTTTTTCACATCAGAAATTAATGCACAAAACTGCAAACAAAGCCAAAGTATGCACAGTTCATTTCTATCAGCAGTGAACAGGGAATAGTTATTTAATATTTATTATTTTTACAAAATCATCGTTTAGTTGACCTAGAAGCTACTCTACTCAATACCATTATGTTTGTGAATTTGGAACATACAATTAAAGTCACCTCTTAAAGTACGTGTTTATAAAGATTCATGCTAAACATGATGCATCCAGAAAACTGAAACACCTAGTATAACAACCTCATTTTCCTTTAAGCTGAAATACACATTTTTACATGGTGCTGAGACTTATGAATGTTATCTTCCCACTCCTGGATATAAGAGAGGCTAATGTTTTTGAATTATAGAAAATCTGCATTAACTGCACTTAATATATACAGCATTCACTGTATTATGTAAACACACCTATCTTCAAATCCATTTTTAACCTCTTCCACCACCGCTAAGCTTTTTTTAAAAAATTGAAGTTAAAATTTAATTGATGACGTGCATTTTGATTAATAAATCCAGAATGTTGTTTAATTAAGTCAGTGTTTTAAATCTCTGCTTAACTAGATGGAGAGTAGGAATTTTACTTTCACTTTGGGGCTTGTGTGAATGCTTCTCTTCACTCAAAATATCAACAACATTGTCTAGATGGTTATTATTAAAAAAAAAATATTATCGTGTTTAAAAAGTACATAAACTTCTCAATATGGGCACTGGAAACTCACAGGTAAGGAAAATTACAAAACTGCATCTCTTAACTAGTAGAAGTGTAGAAAGCTGCTGTCATACATTTAGGTCACAGTGGGAGTTTTTAAATATGTTGTCTTGAAAAACTGATTTTTAAGTGAAACCAGCTTTCACATTTTTACAGTGTCTTCTGCAGGAGATGTTACAAATAAACAGAAACACGTAACCTTTCGTACAATTTTGGCAGTAAGCTGAACACTGTAGCTTTATGATTTTGCAAACCTCACTTAAGATTTTTAGCGAAAGAAGTGTTAAGTAAACTGTATAAAACATCTGCACGAGCACTATAAGAACACTGAGTTTATTTACAAAGCAAATATTACTGCAGATGGCTGACAATATATCAAGTTGTCTTCAGAATACTAATTTTCTAAGCAGATCTTTTGGGGATGTGCTCCAAAAGAGTGGTATGTGCTCTTGCATCATATTTTATAGATCAGCAAAAAACATACCTGTAAAAACTATTTAGATAGTTTTCCTGCATTTTTTAGTGCACAAGTCAGACTATTAAAACTAATAAAAAAGAAATTCAGTCAGGTAAAAACGGTAAGAAAATAAGTGAAGAGAGTTCTAAGTAATGACACATTAAAAGGAACACTTACTTATAGCCATGCTTTAGATACGCCCTGCAATTTTAAATTTTCTGCCTGACACCACATGTTGGGGCCCTATGGGGTCCCTACCATGTAACCATAGCACTATCTAAACAAATCATTTGCTAATCCAGATATTTCAGAGCTGTATCTCTATGCTGGGGCTGGAGAGGTGCCAGTTCTAAAACCAAGAGGTGAACATAACAGTGAGCATACTATAGTGTTTCTGTACCTGGAAGAGAAAAGAAAGCTAGAGGATTTTAGCTCATCTTTTCTAGTTATTAAGGGAAATAATTCTGACCAGCTGCTTCTTCCCCAGCTCATTAACCTCACAGTCCTTTATTTTGATTATAACACTGCATGTAAAAACCAGAATTCTGGAATAAAATACAGATGTTTATAAAGTCCTGTGCCTGTTTACAGCTTTATATTTTGTGATACTAAGTGGATGCTTGGTATTTGGATTGGGATTTTGAGTGGGGGAGAATTGTGAGAACATTTAAAGGGTGTTTAAAAAGTGACTGAAGTATATGCATTTCAAGTATGCAGTTGTCATTCAAACAAAACTCTTAGTTCATGCACTAAGTAATTTTAAAGCTTCATTAAGTCATGGGTTTAAGAGAACATCAGTTGATAAATACTGCTAGCAAAAACAGCAATACCGTACCTTCTGTGTTTCAGTTGCTTCTTCCTCCTTACCACATCATGAATTTCACGCAGAATAAACTTTATCTGCTTTGATACTGGTGCTGCATAGCTGCTTTCTCCTTTTATGTAAATTTATACCAAATCCAAAGGCTATTAAAACCACACAAATTTTCAGTGGACATTAGTTCATGCTCAGCTATCTCCAGAATGACATGCTAAATGCTAAACAGTGTCTGACTGAAGAACATGACAAGATAGCTCAGAATAACTCTGTTTACTTAGCTCCTTCCAGTCCAAGAAAAAAGCAGATGAATAGAGAATACGACTATCTTGGAAGTTTTATATTTCGTGTTCTTATTTTACAGATATATATGTAAAGAAAAGAATTTTCATCTTTTCTTATGATCCAGAGAATTTGTTGAAAAATAATTACATGTCCTTGATAGCTAGGAATATCCAAGTTGTTTTTACACACTAACAATCCTTAATTTATGGAAAATAACTTCTATTAATATCAGTCCAGTTGGATTTGCAGTATTATCTCTTTAGTGAGACTCACAACAGCAGTCTGCTCCAGTTCTGGACATATTGGAAGCACATTATTTAACAGAATTTGCTCTTGTACCGTCAGCTGGAATGCTGCTGCCTGGATTGCCACAAAACAGGCAAAGTACACTGAGTAAGCAAGCACTTTATCGTGCTGCTTGGTGGTCACAAGAGCATGTTCACATTAGTGTCTGCATCTGTCAAACCTCAGAAGTCCCGACAGCGTCCTCGGCTATTTCATTAAAAGCACCTGTTCCTAACACCCTTACATATTCTAACACAGATGATTTTGTGCCAAATTCTGCATTAATCCTTTTCACACAATTCAGAACATCTTCCTGCACAGCACAAAATCTTTATCACAACCTGAATTACGATTCTCTGTTATAACAATTTGTAGTGTGTTTACAAACTTACAAGAAGGATTATTTCACAGTCTAAAGGATTTGTATTTTTGAATAGTCTAGTTCTTTCCATGTGTCAATATATTCAGCTACAGAAGAGCAGGATAACATATTTCAGTGGCTGCTTATGATTAAAACAGGATAAACCTGAATTTTACTAAAACTTCCAGACACTTAGAAAAAGATGCTCTGTATCTGAAATAATTCTAAAAATTATAAAAGATAATTACTATGATAGTCGTAATTCAATCAAAGAAGCAAATGAAAGACAACAAAAAAGCAGTATTTAAATGTGAATAAAACTGAGTGGTGAGAAAACAAATGTGTCCAATTTCAAAAGATGACAAAGTAAACATGGATGTCACGATATTATAAACTCACTTAAACTGTGACTTTTCTGTATCTGTCCAAGGTGTGTATTCATAAACAACAATCAAGCCAAATACTTTTAAATGTAAAACAGATAGTGTATTAAAGTTGCAAGTCTCCTGCCCCAGAAGTACGGTAGAAAGATAATGCACTACTTAAAAATAATTTGTTTTAAACATGTTTTTTTTGTCATTCATTCAATGTAATGAATATTAGTTGTGCTTAAAAATCAAGGTAAAAAAAGGTTCTCAAACATGAAAGATGAGCATTTTTAACATCAAAGAATATACTTTACACTTCTTTATTAGATATGACTTTTTCACTTAAGCAGAATAAAGCAAATTAATGAATAGATCATTTGTGGATCTAATCTGACTTTTTGTAGCTGTGCCCATATCTTACACTCTCTAGCTGTAGAAGCTAGTGAAATGGTTACAGGCACTGAAAAAAAGAATATTTTAAAGCTGATGTTTTGAACAACAGGTATTTCATGTGCAGCACATTTTGTACAATAAAACATTGTGATAATCCATGCCCTATTTACAAATAAATAATCATTCACTCATAAAAATTCACACATTAATTCAGTCTTGTATTACCCTAGAGAAGAACAATAGTTTCTTCCCAGTATCACAAAACCACTTAGCATTAACTCCTCTAATATAGTCTACAAATGTTGAGATAGAGACTTCTTTTTGATTCTTTGTTTTTTATAACTGAAGAGATAAGTCTATTTAAAACACTCCTCCAGAATTATATATATATATATATATATTCCCATTCTGACAGGATATGCAAAGAGCCTTAGCAAAGACTCTTGTCACAAGATTCAGGAAAGGGATGACAATACCCCATCGATGCCATTTGAAGAACTAATACACAACTCCAATCTCCCAGCAGAACTAGCCCATCCTCCTGGATTGGTCTGGCTATGCCCTCAACTCCCAAGCCCCCAGCTCCAGCAGGGAATGCTGGCACAGACTAATTGTGCAGGATCTTTCCCTCTCGAGTACCAGCAGCTGTCTCATGCTGACACACACATAACTGATACAGTGTCTGCAAAGTGCCTATGGAAGATTACCCCAAATCAGCCCTACCTCCAGAGAGCTGTTCGAAGGGAAGAAACTTCATGGTACTAAAGCTTAAGTATAACAGAGTCAAATAATTAAGTTCAAATGCAATGTACATCAGTATTACATCAAAGTTTATTTTCCTGTCACTGCTGCCACATTCAGAAACAGCCTACAGTTCTGAAGGTCATTATAGTATTTTCCATTTCTGCAAAATGTTTGTAAATATTCTTTAAGCCAAAGACTCAAACAGATGGTGTTTTTTGAAGAACCTTTCCTTCTTTATTCTGTCATTACAGAGTGAGCATATAGTGTAACTTGATAAATTAGATTTTAAATACTGAGAGAAGCCACAGTCTCTCTTTGCAAATTTATTATTTTTTAGAAGTATCACAGTCTTCATATTGCTCAATGGAAGCATCGAGTAGACACACAGAAATCCATGATTAGTCCTTAACCATGTAGGATTAATGTGGTTACTGTGGATCCTAAGTGACAGCTCATAAATGATACTTTAGGTGTCTAAAGAAGGAATGCATGAGATGTGCTGCCATGGCAAAATGGAAGGGAGAGGAGGAAGAAAGAAATTCATACCAAAACTCAGTAGATGCATCTTCTATAATTTTCTTTCTAGACCTTTTATTGGGTCAAGAAGGAAAAAAGGTATTATCAGAGAATAGATTATGAAAAAATATAGCTTCCTCTATAACCATCAACTCTCTCCCAGGCACAGATGGACACTATGGGCCCCTAAACAGACCCAGCAGTGCCCTCTGGTGATTCAGGTCAAATTTAGCGACACTACATGGGCAGAAAAATGGACCCTACGGTGCCTTACTGATGCTCCAGATAAAGCAGGAGGAGGACTCTGCTGGAGAATTACAAAGGAACACAATCTCCATATACTTGTAATGTGCTGCAAAATTTCTGCTACAACATTTGTTGTAGCAGCAACAAATTTGCTACAACATAGTTGGAGTGAATAAAAATTTTATCTGTATTTGGGGACCAAAAGCACCAATACACATCGTGTCTTGTTGCAAGTTGTCAGTCCTTCTGCAACACTAAAGAAGGCAGTGGTAAATACAGCAGTTTTAGAGGATGAGACAACAGAAGAGGCATGAGTTTTCTTGCTTGCTTGGGGACCTGTTTTTTCTTTTAAAATTTTGTAAGAGACTTCCCACAAGAACATGGTAGAGTAATAAGACTGAAATGAACTAAATGGAGCAGTCTGGCTCTATCTTTTGGTCATTTGATAAGTTTAGGAGAATCAATGGAAAATTATAGCTTGGGAAACTCTGGAAACATTTCTGGTCATATTGGAAATCAAGTATTCAACACCCACCCAAAATATTTAACGGTATGGCAACATGTACAGGTTGGATTCCCCAAATTAAAGCTTAAAAATATTATTTATGTTCTTTATATAGTGATATAATAACTTGTGTTTCACATCTTTTTAATTCTAACCTAATTTGTTGTGAGTTTTAATCTTCCTTCCATCCACTCAGTTGTCCAACAGCTTCCTTCCATGTCTCATGTTCTTTTGCAAGTCCATATTATTCCCAACACACCAAATATCTTTATTCTCATTGTCATCTTTTTTTTCCTCAAGTATAGCAAGCCCCTCAAGAACATGTAATATTTTCACTTTCGACCCATCAACATACCCCATACTCTTACAGACCTGTTGTCCTACACTTACCCTTTTGGTTTTATTTCTTGACTATGCTGATTTTTCTGAACCTGTAATACAATTTATCTTTTGAAGGTACCATTTACTTTTACAGTGTGACAAATACTTTAGAGTAATCTGATTTGTAACTCAATTTTGGTAACAGAAGTTTTATGGCAATCATTAAATTTAGGTCTCATATAGCAAATAATTATAATCCAGAAAGTTACTACTCTGTCAGCATTATTTCTATTTCAAATTTATACAAAAATTATCAATAAAGCAGATTTGATGTCTTGCATAAATTTTGATGCTGTAAGCCAAATGTGAAAATAGCATTTCAAATGCATTCTTCAGTTGAACAGATTTAAATAAGCATAAATGAAAAGAAATTCAGCAGCAGCAAAGGGAAAATTGAACAAAATTTTAAGACAGTATTTTGTTGTTTTGTTGGTTTTTTTAAATTTCAGTACATGTTAATGTAATAGAACAAGAATCTTCTACATATTTTCTATTCTCACTTCAGAAATTCACTGGAATGGGGTTGCAGAAAAATCAGTTAACTCAGACCATGTGGATCTTGCTTTTTCCCTTACGGAAAATAAAGCACAAGGCAAGGAGTGTGTCACTCAGCTCCACTTCAACAGCTGTTCTTCCACTCCATTCTATGTCAGCTAATTTTTCTCTGTAGTCATTTTACTACTATCTTCTGTGCAACTGGCTTTTACATCTGCCCAAAAATGGCACAGAAGAGCAGCAGATGCATTACCACTGAGCATGACTTTAATTCTTATCTGGCTGCAAAGTGGGGTCAGAAGTAAACATTCTTTTAACCTAATTTCTTTCCTAAAATACTATCGCTCCTGCTAAACCATGTTATATCCTAACTATCAATAGGTTATTAGGGCATGAATGATATGTTGCTGAGCTTCTGTTTCATTTCCCATAGCTTAAAATGTTTCCATTCTTCTGCTCTTCACAGTGAACAGCACCATAGGCTGTCACGCACAGGACTTGTTGATCTTTGTGCCACTTTGTAGCACTGCCTCTTTGAAAGGCAAAGTGCTAAACATTGTAACAGAATGAACACTTATGTTTCTAACAGATAATCATGCAGAGCTTGCTATTCTTACAATAAGGGGACATCTGTAATTCCTTTTTTCATTTGGTCCTTTATGTTATTTTGAGGTTAGTTTAATTCCAATATTGCAAATGAAAGCCTCAATCTTACATCAGATCTAAAAATTAACACGTTACTGAAATGATAGTTCAGTAGTATTTACAAATGTCTACTGTAGATATAAAAGTATGTAAATGCCTACATTAAAAAACACTACCCAAAATAAATTCACACTTCAGAGGCAAGATAATGTTTTTTCATTCAAAAAAGTGAGTTTTATCAGATTACACACATACAGCTGGACAGAATGAAAAATTTTCTTGATGTCAAATGCGAAAGATAATACTGTATGCAGCAAAAAATTGTCCTTCGGTACCATTTTAATGGTCTCAAAATGCAGAAGAAATCAGAAAACATTTTTCATCAAAACCAAATAAATCAAACCACTACTAGCTATATTTTAAAGATTACCAAGTGTTGTCACTGTGCTTCACAAAGTTAATGTTGCAAATGCTAACCTGTATCAGCCTGTTTAAAACAAACTGGTGTTAAGCAAGCATATAGTGTAACTATAACACTGACTTTGTCCTGTAAACATCCTTTCCACACAGAGCCCGTTGGGACATTCAAAGAATTCACTGAATGAGCTACTTGGAATAAATAAAGAACACTCAACACTGTAACACTTTAGCTGATTAAAAAAGTTTTTAACTGTTCCCCTAGTTGCCTGGAAATAGCCATTTATAAAAACGCTGCTGTGGCAATAGCAAATCTTTATTAATTCCTTATTTTTGGATTTTACTGTGTGGGGCTTGTTAAAAATAAACTTTCAATCCAACCAGTTCAGGACTGAAAATTCAGTACTTTACAGCAAACCACACAAAATTATGGAAAAAAAAGATTAGTTGTCTCTTTTTTTTTTTTAAATTAAAATTCTTGCTCACAGAAACCAGTGAACTCTAACAATGAAGTTAACTTAAATGACAGTAACAAACTAAATGAGAATAAGTATTTCTTCCAGATTACCATGCTGACCTTTAATTCGCCTGCAGGTACCAGCTACATGACTTTATTCAAAAGTTGGAGGTAACATGTCAAACTTTATTTTTAAAATATTCAAATGGATTTTAAAAGTTTTCAGCTACACTTACATAAGAATTCACTTACAGATAAAGCTGTGTTGAATCTCTATTTGGCAGTAAGACGAATTTCCAGAAAACCTGCTGACTACAGGTGCATTTGCAAAACTATGAGTTATAATTACTCTAAAACACATTTCTTTTCAAATGATCTTTTTAAGGGCACCAGCAGCTACCTTGCCATAAATTGTTCTGGTTGAGTACCAAGCAAGTAAAAGCAAGTTGAACTCTAAGAGCTCAGAGTTGACACAAAGAAAGATTAAAACTGCTTTATTATACAAAATGCCTTCCCTACCTCCACTGTGTGTTCTGACTATATCCATATGGGGGCAGTAATGTTAAAGAAAATAAAACACCTTAAAGCAGTCATCTTAATTAATTTGTTCGCAGACAATTCCTTAAACATTTGGTTCTCAATATGATACTAAAAATCTCATCCAGACACTAAATCTACTTGCTGGTGCTTTTAATCACCCATATTATTAATAATGTGCTACTATTTTTGCATTGTAGTTACTCAATCTAAACAATATCTACAATGCAGCATTGGCCCAAGATAAACAGCAGATGGGAACTCATTTGTCCATGATGTTTGAAGACAAAATGCTAAACCAGTTATTATGGATTCTCAGCAGAGTAACACTTCCTGGATTAGACTTTCACCTCAATGTAAATTATTGTATCAGGACAGTTTCCATCCGCCTCCACAGAGCAGCTGGAATCTTGGTGGGATAACCTCTGCCTGGACATTCAGAGCAGCAGCTCCTGCCTTGAATTGAAGTTGGCCTGAATCAGGAGCCATGTCAGACTGATAGATAAATATCCTTACAACCTTCATTCTGTACCCCCCAGGCAAACTACCTACAAAAATCCACCATCATCTGTGCCTCTGCAAAAAGCCAGTTCTTTCTCATCCTTTCCACAGAACTACCAATTATTCAATGGCTTCCTGAATATACCAATAATTTACAAGGAAGAAGTAATTTGGTGTTAGGTGAAAGACTGCAGGAACACAGCAAACAGGACCATAATTTACTAGAAAAGAGGGAGCAGGAATGAGCAACAGAAGCATACATGTTTACAATGTTCCATGGAAAATAGCTCAGCAAAAATCAAAACCCAGAAAATATGCCAAACATACAGTGATCATTACCCTATTCCCCTCAAAGAACTTCCCATTACAGTCCCCCAAAGAGCCTTCTGACCTTCCCAACTCAACAGCTTTAGATCTTTTGTGGTGAAAGGGCTGAGGATGCACCTGTGTGAAAACAGGCCCTATGCAGTGCAGCAGACTTCATACCACTCACAAGTTTGAAAATCCAGAAATTAACACAAGTGGCAATGGACTGTAATGTCACAGAGCAATCAAAAGAAATGAACACGAAGTTTCTTTCGTGTTGAAGTTTCCAGGACAACCCCTTAGTAACAGAAAAAAAAAAAAAATTAGAAAAGAGGTTAATCATATCAACAAAACTCTAAACCACTGTTACAGCTACTTGAAGATGGAGATTACATAACCAGCCTATAAAATAATAACAGTAATATTTAGTTGGCTCTAAATGCCATCATCCAAGGTGGTATAACATTTTGAGTCTATTCAACAAGAATCATGATTACCACAAATCCCAAAATATCCTAAACTCCATCATTTAAGGTGAAAAGGCTATGGCATTTGCATCTAATTCTGCAAAACTGACTGGAAATCTTGCCTCCAGCTGTGCATATACCTTTCGGAATGAAAACAGCCATTCCCATGACCCTACAATGAATGCAAACCTATTTCTCCCTCACTCTGAATTTCCCAAGTCCAACATTCTCAACTCTTCACTGCAAAATCTACTCCATCCTCTCCTGAAGCTCATCCAGCCACTATTCATAAACATCTCAGAAACATGTATTCACAGATTTTACTTCTCTTTATTCTCACAAAATCAATACAGCAGAAGGAAACAGGAAAGCAACTGGAAATAAGAGTACTTGGAACTGTAAAATAAAAAATAAAAGTCTGAGTTAAAGGATGATTCTGTGAAAGAAAATCACAGTTATTTGTAAATATTAATTTCATATCAGGACTCAAAATCCCAAACACCACTGAAGTCCCACTACACCAGGAAATATGCAGACATATTCTACAAAGCAATACAGTAGTTGATACAAATCTGAAGCAATTGCAGAAAACATTTTGGTATCAACAAGATGTGCCTGCTGAACTCCCAGCAACTTTGAAAATAAGAACAATTTACTCCCCTACAGAAGAATTCAGAAGCCAAAGTTTGAAACCCAGATTTGAAAAATTCTAACGAGGTCTGCAAAATGACACACAGTACTTCAACTTCTTAGATGTAATTCAACCCCCACAGAAAGTGAATTCATATTTGATGATAGTGATGGTTTATTTGCTTTTTTGTTACATTGTTTCTTACTGTACTACAGAAGTAACTACAACTGGCCATGTTATCCAATAACTGTAATGCATAACCCTTTCAAAAAGTTAGAAGAAATGAATATGGCTAACAGAATGAGAGAAGACTGTGAACATTAATGTAAGTATACTGGAGCCAGCTAGTAATTTTGAAGATTCAGTAGCCGGGTGTCACTTCTGGAGTAACTGGTCAAACAACACTTGACTTGTGGTTTTTAAAGCAGCAGTGAAGCTTCTGTTAGTTTTGAGGGAAGAAGGGGCTGTATTAGGACTAAAGAGACACTTACTTAGGGAAGCATGACAGCCTTGAAGTAGTTTTCTGGGTTAAGGAAAGCCTTATTATCTGTGTCTGATCATTAGCTCATGGAACAGACACTTTCCTATATAAAGGGCAGGAAAGGGTCAGAGCCACAGAGCATGTCTGGTGATTATGTTGATAGCTATCATGCCAGCCAACAGCTGGGGGAATTGTGGGGTGCATTACACATGAAGCTGACTTTATGGCTGCAAAGATATCGGCTTTCTGCATAATTTGGAACTAACAGGGAGTTTCCTCTTAAGGCAGATGGATTTTTCTGACCATTTGAGAAAGATCTTGGTTGTTAATGCTAGGAACTTTTACAAAGAGAGAGAATGCTAACAATTGTCTTAATTGCACTTCTGACCAGAATACCCACAGAGATCTTGACTACAGAGCTACTGTATCAGATAAAATCTTTCTCCAGACATTTGTTTGTCCTATTCGATTAGGATTTCTCAGATAAACATTTTGGATTTGACTAGCAATTCTAATTCTACTTATGAAAAGACGTGCTGAAAGGTTTTGGTTTTGAAAAGCAATCATGAAACCTCCCTGGTGCACAAGTTCATCCTGAAAGAAAGAATCTCAATATATATTAATTCTTGCATGTGTATGAGGTTTGTGGTAAAACTTCAGGGGCACTAAATTCTCCACCTAAATCAAGAAGATACTGTGTTATCCTTATGTAACAAAGCAATGTAAAAACAATTTCCATGTACTCTTCTTTTGTTTCTGTTAGAAGCTGTTGCCAGGACTAAGAAAGAAAAAGAAAAAAGAAAAATGGAGAAATAAAAAAAAAGGTAAAAATAAAATACTTTAGCACATTTACTTTTTGAGTCATTTAATCTAGTTCCCTGACCACAAGAAACTAAAATACATTATTCATTTTTCCCCTACTGAGTTGAAAAGCTTGCTGTTACCTAAATGACAGCATAGTCAGAGTTTAACAACAATTGTAAGCACACTGCAGGAAATAAATCAATCCTGAACTCCACAAGCTGTAAATCAGGCTATTATAAAATTTACAGCCTAAACTGAGCAGAACATAGCGTGATTTTTTTGCCTCTGATCCTTGTAAGAGATTCCTATTTATTTTAGAAGACATGATGGGTTTCCACTCTCTCAAAGGGATAGGATCAAACTATCTTTTATTTTGCATATTATCCAATCAGGTTATATATACATTTAAGTCAGTTTAAGACTGGTCTGACACTGAGAGTGGACATAACTGACCTGTGTGCTCATAACCACAGCACCTGTAATGTTCAGAGTAAAGAGAGCATCACCTTTTCACGGACAACTTATTAGATCAGCTGTCCAACAAAAAAGCTCTGGTATTAGATACTGACCTGACTAGTCTCTTCAAATGTAACATCCAATATAAAGTTCATGACAGAGAGAAAATAGCATCTGTATATACAAACTTATATACATGCATACATATGGGCATATATGCACTTGGTCAAACTTTTTGTCTCCTCTACTTCTTCATTACCCACCATTAATTCAGTCTAGTATCCACCTGTTTTTTATTACATAGTTAAACAATTACATATATCCCAAAAGACATGAAAAGATTTCACTTGCATCAAACTACCAGTTCAGATTGCATTACCTTTTATCTGTAGAGCAGAGCCTTTACAGGCTTCAGTTTTACAGATGAAATCCATTACTCATGTCAGATAATTATGTATCATATAATTTATTTATTTAGGCTTGATTTTCTTTCTGGGCACCCCAGATTGATTTTTCTTATTTTTATTTTTATTTTTTTTTCACTCAGGGTAGCTATTATCTTGGGTATCATAAGACACTACTCCCACCTTTTCAAATACCACATATGGACAAGCGGCTTTCCTGCCTTAGCAATAGGAACACATGCATACACTCTACATATACATCACCTACATCTTCACACACAAATGCTGGCTTCCTACTATCAACATTTAATTTCTTTCAAAGATCCCAGATTTAGTAATAAAAGCCAAAACTTTTTCACAATGTGATGTTTGAAACACCACAGTTATGTGGACCAAGTCCATTAGTACTTAGCAGAAAACACAGGTGACTGCTGGGCTTTACTCTGAATGTGCCAGGAGTTCCTTGAAAACATCAGAGGAGACTAAACCACCCCTGTTTGCTGACTTCTCACTACACCAGCAGCAAGCCTGACTGGCTGACCTAACAAACCCTTCTCCAAATCTTGCTTCTGTGATAGCTGATAGGCTCACAAAAGAAGAGTCTTTGAGGAGGAGTTTGAATAGAGATGACGAAATGCAATGCACAGTGACAATATAAGAAGAATAAAGAAATTTTTGAAAACAAAAGACACTTAGGAGTTTGACCAGTTTTTGCCACTTCAAAGAAAACTATCTCTTTTTGCCATTTGAACATCTTGTTGGCAGCAGATAAACCAAAATACACCTTTCAAATACTATTACTATCAAAAAAATATTCACTAGTTGCAATCTCATGAAATACTTGTTGACTTAAAAACATGTACAGGTTTATATATAGAGAGAGTTAATAATTGTTGAGTTTTCATTTATCACAATGAGGTAACTTTCAGAGCAATTCAGCAAAATAATCGGTGGGAAGTTTAAAATCCCTCTGCAGGTAGTAACAGTGCTTTCCAATAATAGTATTGTAATTAAGAATCTGTTTTCATTACTTCTTAAGACAATGCAGGGTAAGGGCTTATACTTCCAGCAATCAAATTAAAATTTTACAGGAAGTTATGTTTAGCATCTCCATTCTTTTCCAATAAAAGCTGTGGTCAGGGAAAGTAGCCTTCTGCATTAATGCAATCAGGTTTTGCATATTTTACTATAAATCTAATAAACAAAATCATATAAGTCAAATATATACATGATTATAAACCTCCTCCCAGAGTCTTGAGGGAATTGGCTGATGTAGCTGCTAAGCCACTCTCATGATATTCAAGAAGTCATGGCAGTCAGGTGAAGTCCCAGTCGACCGGAGAAAGGGAAACATTGTACCCATCTTTAGGAGGGGTAGAAAGGAGGACCCCTGGGAACTACTGACCTGTGCGCCTCACCTCTGTGCCTATGAAGATAACGGGACAGATCCTCCTACAAGCTGTGTTATGGCACGCAGAGAACAGGGAGGTGACTTGGGACACCCAGCATGGCTGCATCAAGGGCAAGTCCTGCCTGGCCAACTTAGTGGTCTTCTATGATGGGGTGACTACATCAATGTACATGAAAAGGGCCACAGGTGTCCTTTATCTGGACTTCTGTAAAGCCTTTGACATCCTGCTCTCTAAACTAGAGAGAGAAGGATTTGATGGGTGACTGTTAGATGGGTAAGGAGGTGGATTGACAGTTGCATCGAGAGGGTAGTGGTCAATAGCTCTGAGTCCCAGTGGATATCAGTGATAAGTGGCATTGGGTGGGACCAGTGTTATTCGTTATCTTCATTAATGTAGATGAAGGGATTGAGTGCACCCCCAGGAAATCTGCAGATGACACCAAGCTGAGTGGTGCTGTTGACACACCTGAAGAATGGGATACATCCAGAGGGACCTGGTTAGTGGGTCCATGGGAATCTCATGAGGTTTAATAAGATCTGCACCTGGGTCAAGGCAACCCCCAATATCAACAGGCTGGGGATGAACAGATCCAGAGCAGCCCTGCCAAGAAGGACTTGGGGGTGCTGCTGGATGAGAGCCTGGACAGGACCCAGCCATGAGCACTCCCATCCCAGAAAGCCAAACATGTCAGAGGCTGCATCCAGAGCAGCGTGGGCAGCAGGGTGAGGGAGGGGATTCTGCCCCTCTGCTCTGCTCTGCTGAGAGACCACCTGGAACCCTGCATCCAGCTCTGGGATCCCCAGCACAGGAGGGACATGGACCTGTTGGAGCGAGTCCAGAGAAGGGACACCAAGTTGATCAACGGGATGGAGCAATTCTCATATTAGGAAATGCCGAGAGAATTGGGTTTGTTTAGCCTGGAGAAGAGAAGGCTTTGTGGTGACCTAATTGTAGCCTTCTGGTTCTTGAAGGAAGCCTACAAGAAACACATAGTAGCACTTGTTACAAGAGCATGTAGTGACAGGGAATGGACTGAAATTTAGAAAGAGTAGGTTCAGATTAGGTGTAAGAAGGGAATTCTTTGCTTTGAGTATGGTGAGGCACTGGAATGGGTTGCCCAGAGAAGCTGTGGATGGCTCATCCCTGGAAGCATTCAAGGCCAAGCTGGATGGGGCTCTGAGCAACATCATCTAGTGAAAGGTCTCTCTGCCAATGCAGGGGGGTTGGAATGAGATGATCTCTAAGGTCCCTTCCAACTCAAACCATTCTATGATTGTCATTTTCCAGTACTGCAAAAACATTGAAAGGAGCCAGCCCTACAGCCTGCATTTCTAATACACACAATAATTTCATCAGTGGATTCCCAACCAGCTAAATACAACATCCTTTTTCCCCCCTTTTCCAAAAAAAGAGTATTTCAATAACATAAAAAATTTCTTCTTATGACAGTAAAGACTATTCCTAGAGAACTTAGTTTATTTTTAGATCATTCTCTTTTCACTCTGTCTTCTTTACCACATGTACTTAGGATTCTCTCCATCACAGTCCTACAAGAACACAAGCGGCCTCAAGTAACAACCCGTTCAAATTAACCAACTAAACAACTCCTGAGGAGATCTCTCAGGACAATAATATCTAATGTTGGTCTCAGGAGGATGCGATAACTTTCTAATTTTGGCAAAGTATGACAAACTTCTCACTATATCCAAAACTCACTCTCTTGTCACCAATTTAAAACACTGCCCCAACGCTACTATTGCTATCACTGCAGCTACTGATTGCACTCCTCCACACTGCAACAAAAAGCTAAGTACTTTCTTCTCACCAGACCTCGCAGAAGAAGAAACAAGTAAAGCAGCAGAGAAAGCAAAGCTTGATAAAAAAGGTGTTAGCAAAGGATATAACTGTCAGGATTTATAGACAAATCTATAAATTAGCAGCACACCCAGTGAGACTGTAGTGACAGTTCTAAAGCCGTAATGCCTGTTCTTTATCAGATGAAGACAGATCTAAGTCTTTGGCATTTTAAGGAAGTAGAATTAGTCTGATTTGGGTTATCAAATGAAGAAGCCAGAAAGAGCAAACCAACCAGCAACTAGCTGACCTCTGCAGCACCAACCACCTAGTATTAAGAGTGATAACAGCTTCACAGAACCCTTAATACTTGAATTATGGGATTGTGGTAGAGAATTACTCTCTATCTGAAGAAACATTCAGAATTTTTCCAATAAATAAATGGGAAAATGAACCTACAAATCAGTGCATTAGGTCTAAGCTTTAACTTAAATTTTCTGTGAAACATAAAGTATGTCAGACAACTCCCTGACTTCTAACAATCTAAAAAACACTTGTTGCAGTTCTAGTTTCCTGCACCGTTTCCTTTGCAGTTAACTAAAAACAAAACAAGCAAAAATAAAGCAAAATTTTGAAAGACATTTCATGGAATCCCTGCTTCACTAAAAGGATAAAGAAAGGCAGCTGAGCAATTCTTTTAATCCATATTTTAAGATTAAATATTTATGGAAGAATGATAATTTTGCTCCTATGATACCACAGTCATAGTTCATGTGATTAAACAACAAATGCCTTCCAGACACTCATGCTCTTTTAAACAAAACATTGGAGCAGATCTGTATAAATAATCTAAATACACTCAAATGTCAGTCACAACATGAAATATTTGTCACAACTTTTTTCTAACTCCCCAAGTTAGAATAAAGAAGTTTCAGATGATTAGTTTTCAGTGTTTGCTTCCTATATTTCAGAGCTAATATAATTTGACAGTTTCTGCAAGTTTCTCACTAGCTCTTTCTAAGACCTTCTAATGCATTTATTTTCTTTTTAAAAGGTATATATATATATATTTCTTTTTAAAAGGTGATATCTATCAGGTAAAAATATTGTGATCACTGGGCTTAAAGGAGCGGGAGGGGACAACACGGTGGAAAAAGGTAAAATACTGAAAACATTCCTTTTATGAGGTTTCTGGCATCTCATGCAGAAAAATCTGGCTTTTGTTGGACTAACCATTCAACCCCCTACTATCATTAGACTTCTTATGCTCTGTTCTAACCCCAAATCCTACTCAGTTCATAACCTTTTCAGCAAACAAATATAAGTTTTACTAGTATTGGCATAAAATAACCATGTTGAAAAGTTTAAAAATATTAAAGAAAGGCTCCGGCTATGAACAGCTGAAGAACCAATGTTTAGTTTCTAGGAAAATAATTAATTCCTGAGTCTTGGAGTGCATATGTAGGGGCTCTCTGGGTCTTCTCCAAGTCCTAATGCTCAGGAGAGTGTGTGAGCTTTAAGCCTTCTAAAAGCTTCCCACGACTTAGCTGAGGGTCAAACACATGTGCTAATGCCAATGGACATTGTGAATCAGGAACCCTAAACTCGGCAGAGTGGAGGCATTGTAACACTCCTTAAGAAACAAGTTATATGTATACATTTTTAAATTTTTTCTTTCAAATGGAACAGACTTATAAACTGTTCTTTTCACAAATGATGCAACCGATGCTCTCTTCACAAATGATGCAAATCACCTATTAAATTTCACGAGTGAAACTTTTACCTCAAATCACTGAAGATTTACCAAAGTGGATTTATTAGTAAATACCACACTTAGAACTGAATTAAATGTGACTACTGGACAATTTATCAACTTTTGGCTGACTTCTGGTTCCAGGCTTCGAAGCATTCTCACAAGAAGCTTTATCATGCAACTTTAAACCAGACTACACAACTTTCAATCCCAGACAAATGTTAAAAACTCATACTAGCTGAAGGTGTTTTACCAGTCAAAAGTAACTTCTTTCATTCCAGGGAGGTAAAAGTAAATACATAAAGTAAATATTGTCTGCTTGTGTGTTATTCATGCAGCAACTTACATTCTATGATTCTGTTTTGAAAAACTGAAACATCATTGACCCTCTGATACAAGATTACATTATGCAATTTATATTTTTCTTATATTTTGGCATAAATCAAACAATAAATAAACCTTTCCAAGAAAATGTGAAGCAGAACTCCTCAGAAGTTTCACCTGTAATCATTATTTTTTGCTTTTCTTCAAGCAGTGCATGGAGTAATTCTTCAAAAGAGATGGCAAAAAGCATGATCCATATCTGCTTATTCCATTCTTAATTGTCATTTACGAGTAACTAAGGTTTTACTTGAAGTTACGTTAAAAGACAATTATAGAGATAAATTATCATTAGCAGTAAAAATATTCTAATGAAGTAATCTTGTAAACTAAGGCTTTCAACAGAAACTTGATGCACCACTACACTGGAAGTGAAAAAAAGCTTCATTGTCCCGCATTCTATAATCACAAAGTAAAAGTGAACTTGATTAAAGACTCATTCCACATTTCAATAACTGAAAATACATTTATATTTAAAATACACAAGTATTAAAAAAAAAAATTAACTAAAGAAAAACTTAAAAACCATAAGAATAGTCTGATTTTTAACTTGTGATTCTGAGACCTGACTGAACAATACTTGGAGTTGCCACTACACACTCCTAATTTCTAAAACTATAATGCTCTTACTTAATTGTCATCAAAAATTGTCCCATTAAACTGTCTTTCCCTTTTTTGGGGGGAAGAAATAAAAAGAACTAAACTACTTTGGCCTAATGAGCACCTAGTCAATAAACTTTCTGTTCACCAAGAAGCAATACTGGTTGCATTCCATCAAAGAAGAATACAACCTCAGAGGTTTCCTCCAGGCTGTTTCTCTCAAACCACTGCCACATCTTGTCTGGCTTTCAGCCAACTTCTCATCCAAATTCTGTATTTCCATTAGGCACTGACAAAGGCACTTATCAAAGGAGACACATGCAGCTGGATGCCATCACTTCAATGCGATCACTGTTCCATGAACCAATACACAAAATATTCAACAGATGATTAAAATTCAAATATTTCAAGCCTCCATTTAAAAAAAAAACTTTTTAAAACTTTTGTTATCAAACAGGAGAAAAAAGGCTCATCCTTTTGAAGTAACCTGAATGACCAGAAAGAAGCACTGTGCATCCTACGGAGAACACAACTGGATGCCTACAAGAGTGGGGCCAATTGCAATCTCAGTCTTCACTACATATCTTGCTTGTATTCAATATGTCAAATGATGTCCAAGACAATCATTAACATTAAGTTGCATATTACTATTTTTAAGTTTTTTCTTCAGAGCAAGTACTACAGAATTCCACAGATCAAGGAAAAAACCTCTGAGGAACAGTAGTAATGGCTCAATATTTGCTAACTTACCAGATAGGATTTCTACCATAGAAATTTTTTAGTATCATGTACTAAGTGACAGACAGCAATGAGTCAAAATCCATCCACTTAATTAATTCTACTGAAAAGCAGCTGGAAGAACTTCCCTGAATTAGACTTCAAGCATGGCTGTACTTGAATAGATCTTCTTAAAAAGCCCCCATTCGGTGTTATCATTACCAGTATTGGAGAATACATTGACCACCGTTCACAAATTGTTCTGACAATTACAATACACATCTCTTGAGTTTGAACTGTGCTATAATTACCATTCAATCTCGTTTGAGTCTGAAAAGCATCAAAAGCCTATTCCTTTACCAATATACACAGTTTATAAAGCTCTCTCTTAACTACCTTTTTAAGAATAAGCTAAGACACTTTATTATTTAAAACAGGTAAATTAATTGTAATAAATAATTAATAATTATATAAAATATTAATAATTATGCTAATTGATTTTAATAATTAATAAATACTCTTAATAATGATTTATTACTAATTGATAATTATTAGTATTACTAATTAATTATATTGTATAATTAATGATAATAATTAATATTAAGATATTGATCATTAATAATTATTAATAAATTGTAATAAATCATTACAACGTGATATTTCTTGTGCCACTGTTCATTCTAGCAATGTTTGACTGATAGAGGTAATCATCTCACATTCCACTTACTCTCATGACCATTTTTACTGTGTTCTATATACATATTCCATATTTATCTTTAACTGGTCTAAGTCAGAAATGCTAGTATTACAAAGACGATACTGTTTCTCTTTCAAACCTTCTCCTTCCTTCGCCCCTACCACCAGAAAAACCCAACACCTGTATTTTTTCCAGTGCTACAAAATTGTTTTCTCCAACTTGGTAAAAACTGAGAGTAATAATCCATCTTGATCTACCCCCATTTTTTTATTTAGCTTAGACACAAATGTGTGAATGGAAATGCCAGCAAATAGGCAAATTTGATTTGAGGAGGTCTTGTCTGCTATCAAACAGTTAAGATTATCTACTTTTAAAATTACTTAGTAAGCAGTTTTCACAGTGCTTAGTTTATCATACCTCCCCTACTGTCAATGTTTAGCAGACATTTCAATTCCTTCAAACCTGAAGCAGTAGCTTTTCCCAAAACAAGCGGCATCCATTCTCTGCAGCATCACTACTTTGTGAAAGTAAATCACAAAATTCTTATACACATCTTATACCACTGGCCTGTTTGTATTTAAATAAGAAATAAAAAAATTGTCTCATGGAAAAAAAAGTACACACATCCTCCCTAAAAAAAAGGGATGACCTGTTTCAAATCACAGTTACACATCTCTTCTTGCTGTTAAGTTTCTAATATATTTACAGGGGAAGGTTAAAGTCCTTCAGGCTGGCCATTCTGATGCAGCAGAACTGGCACACAGTAGTGAGAGGATGAAGTGATGAAGTCATTAAGGAGAGGTGATCTGATCAACATCCTCAGATTGACAGTTATGGGTGGGCTTTACAGTAACTAAAATTAATACACCTGCCTCAGCAGACCTGATCTGGGCACTCAACCAACCAACATCACTCAGAGAAAGAAACAGCTCATCCAGAGATGTATCCATTCCCTGGACAATAAATTCAAGATTATGTCATGCTGGAACAGTGTAACTAATTATCATTGCACTCGTATAAAAATTTCAACTGCTTGATTCCTCAGGAACTACAAAGTACTGAATACATTTTCCCCACAAAAGCATCTACAAATTCCAGGAACTGAAATTAGCTCAAATGCATGTTTCTCAAAGTATACTTTTGAAAAGAAAGCAAAGATACGGCACAAGCAACCTTCCTTTTAAGAGAAAATTTCTTGATGCAGAACTAAGAAGTACATAATTTATAAGAATGTTTTGAAATAGGAATAAGTTTTAAAACTCTGTTAAAACCACAGGGATGACTGTCAACTTTGTTTCTTTCACCAAGACCAAATTAAAGGAAATTTATGTATCTTAATTTCTAATTCCTTTCTTACATTCTTACTTCAAAGCCGATTTGCAGCAGAGATCCAACTGTTGGCTCAAAACAAACAAAAACAAAAGAATTCCAATGCTTTTATCTTTGCTACTGTCTGCAAGGATCTCCTCCAAACCCCCAACTTTATGCATGTTTGAATCTTACATCCCATCCTGCATTCATTACTTCACCCCATTAACATTCCATGCAGAGAGCCCTTTTGCTAGTTTTACGAGGCAAAACCACAGAACATCAGGTTAACAAAGCCCTGCCGAGAACATTCCCCTCAGTAAAACTGTTCATCGGGAGTCTGTTTACATGGATTTGCAGTGACTTATTGGCATTAGGGAAATGGAGAAAAATTAGAAAAGCTGATAAAAAGAATACAAGATTTATCTCTATACCTATAAATAATACTGACCACTTCCTTCATCATTATTTCTTCATATTGCTTATTAAATGAAATTTAAAACAATTAATGTACTATTTTATCTCAGAACTTGTTTGTTTGCTTTACTCAGTTGGCTATAACATGATAAAAAGAAAAGGCCTAATGGTTTGTAGGACACATGAACTGATGTTTTGTCAACTGCTTTGACTTAATATTATTATTACATTGGCACCTGTAATTGATTTCATGATGTGGATGGCTCAAGTGTATCCATATTCCCATACTCCACACATATGAAGGGGCAGACTGGATGGGGCTTTGAGCAAACTGGCTTAGTGCAAGGTGGAACTTGATGACCTCTAATGTCCCTTCCAATCCAAACAATTCTATGAAACTCCAATATACTAGCTGTGAAACTCATTTATGAATAATATTAATATGGTAATTAAACTATTATTAATGCACAGATTAAAATTAGCATAAATGTGTATATACACCCACAATAACACACAAGTACAACATTTAGCCCTGCCTGCAGAGCTTTAATTGAAGTACTCTTTATTCAAAAGTTTCTTCCTAACTTGCAAAGATACAGGAGTTCTTCGTGTCTTTCAACAGGGCCATAACCATGTTTGTATTTATTTAAGATTGAAAAAATGTGACAAAAATACATGGATTTATGGCTATAAAATACATTTCGCTCCTCTAATAGGAGTTAAATTAATTAGGCAGTGCTTCACACAGCTTGTAAAAAGTGAAAAAATAGATGCTACCTTTTTTATTTGTTTTAAGAAATGATGAAAAAAAATGAGAAAATTAGATGTTAAATAAAACTTATAATGGAAAAGAATGCTAAAGAAATAAAGCCATATACTTAAAAAAAGGTTTGCACAAGATACAGCTGTTTACTTTTAAATATTTTCTCTATCTACTAAAACAAGATTATAGGAATATAAGGTTCTACTGATACATGATGGAGGGACTTTTAACTCACATAACAGTTAATTACATCTCAGCAAACCCTCCTTGTATCCTTTGTAGTTAAGTTACCATCACTAGAATAAAACCATTGCTGCAAAAGCATGTACATAAAAATGTTGATTTGGGGTGGTTAAGTTAGATAACTTACACTTTATCTAACAAATCTTAAAAAGAACAAAATGGAAAACCATCTTGAAATTATGACTGCTACAGGGAATTTTAATCCAATGTCTATTTTTAGTAACAGAAAATATTTACACACTCATATACATCATTTTACTGTGGATTTAAGGACAAAACCTGCCACTTAGATAACTTCTGACTAAGATTTTTCTACATTTTCCAAAGGTCATTTAAGCTTAGAAACACAGCAATTCTAATGCTGAATTAGCTGGTTTCATATTGATCCATTTCTCATTAATAGAAGCATAGTGAAGGTGGCTCAAGTAGGAATTTACGTGACTCCTTCCAATTTAATTCTCATTAAGAACCCTACCAGAGACACCAAATATCCCCCCATTCAAAAATCTTATTTATATGTGACACTACACAATTCCATAGTAACTCAAAATCCCTACTTAGTAGCAACATATTGCTAAGGTGCTAATTTTACTTTTGTCCTAAAATGACACAAAAAAATTGTTAAGGTCAGAAGTAAATAAGAAATGCCACTTTTATAGGGACATTACTGGTACAGTGGGAACTTAGAATAAGGACCATCTCCAGTAGGCAGCCAACTGCATTAAGAAATCACTACCAAATATATCCAAGGTCTGCAATACAACTTGTTCGACCTCCAGTAAAAGGCCACCTCTTTCAGGCAATTGCTTGCTGTTGGTCCCTGGGGTGGTCCAAGACCTGGGTGGTCCAGTGAGTTCAGCTTGGACAGCTTATTTCAGTTTTTACTGTATTTAACTGTCTCACATCACATTTTATTCTTCTGGAGAAAGAATTGAAACTTCACTAAAACAAGAAACAAGTCTCTTATTTAAATCTTGCTTCCTGAACATTAATACGAGTCTTATGGGAAAACTGTATCACAAAAACCAAACCAAACAAACAATAAGCTTTTACACTACATCATTCCAAAATGAGATGAAGGACCCTAAGGACCCAAAACAATCCCGAACACAACATCTGCACAGTAGTTTGGAATCTTTTAACATTAAGGCTACTATTCATGCTCTCACACCACAATTTCCAGCATATCCACCTGACAGAACTGTTGTGAGCATCAATTTTTTCTTGTATGTGTGGGATGTAAGAAGGAAGAGAGCGAGTCAGTGCAGGTGAGGTTGATACTTCCATAGTTTTTTGCACATTGCTGCTGGCATCTGGCTGAGCTCTGCTTTGCTTTGGTTGTCACCCTGTACTTGACAGGCAATCTGTTCTAGTGTGAACTTGTTTGAACAACGATGGCACCATGAAGCATTTCTGTTGAAACTGATTCTTAAGATTGTTGCTATCCATAAAAAAAAAGTGAACTAGGTACCAAACCCTCACATTTATCCCACAGAGTGATGGCACTGCAGCTGGATGCAGCTCCCAACAACACTGTTGCTTTTCAGTACTTCCCAACTGAGAACTGTTGTCCAGTTGCTTTTGCTTGGCCCTATTGCAAATTCAGTTTTATCCTTCACTTTTCCTATCACACTAGTGGTTACATTTTTTTCCCTTTCCATTTTATTCATTATTTATATTTGACATAAACAAATAAAGATAATTTAATTATATTCATTACCAAAATTCATAAAACTTTTCAGTAGCTATTTCAATTCTTTCACACAATGATGTAAGCATTCACTGCAGTCTAAACAGATTAAAATTCAAAGAATATTCCAGTAAAATTAATTTTGCAGACTTAAGGCAGACACTGAAAAACATTAAAAATACTAGATGGTACCGGTAACTGGAAATAATGAACAATAAGTAAACAAAAAAGATGAAAATAACTCACAGAACAGATGCTCATTAAAAAAAAACAACCTCAAGTAAAGTAATTTTGATCAAATCAGAAATTTCAATTTGAATGGGAGTGGAACAGTAAACAGCATTACTGCATTTTTTTCTGCTATCAAAATATGTTCTTCATTTTCAAATGTACTTCCCCCTCTTCTTTTTAAACAGAGGTGATTATATCAAAATTATTCTTTACACAGTGAAAACTTATTAATAATGGAAGTCAAAAAGTTATGAAAGATTCAAGAAACACACCAGCAAAGGCTTGAACTGCTATTATTATCTCCCAAGCTGCCTTCAGGAGGATTTAGCAGTGATGCGGCTGAACAAGTTTTTCATCAGTTTCAAAGAGAGTCAATTTAACACCACATATTACAAAAACTGACTTCATGCTTTTTATTTATTTTTGTTATTGTGTTGGATGTTAAATCTTGCCTCAATTAACTACCTTGTCCGGGAAAAGGAACAATTATTTGTCAATAGATGATTCTTGAGGGTAGTATTGGACTATGGGTTTAAAAATAACCACTGTCCCATGTTCCATTGAATGCAATTCTCTGCCTTTTAGAGAAAAAATCCAAGTTCACAGATACAAAATTTATACAACATACTTGCTTCATTAGAACTATTTAATATTTAAAATACAACTTCAATATTTTAAATACTTAAAAATAAAAAACATGCTTATTTAATAAACTAACTCCTTCCTATCAGCATTAAAACTGGTAAATTATGCAGTACCCAGAAGTTTCCACATCAGCCCAGCAAAGACAATGAGCAAGTCCAAGACAGACTCGGGAGATTCTGTCTTTTCCCCTCCCAAGATCAGACAGCCTGTAACATCTGAAGAGGTGAAAACCAGCCCTAGGGAAAAAAGCCTCTATTTGTCTCATTTAAATGTATTTAAATAGGTTTAGTAGGCAAAAGCAATCTGTACTCTGAAAAGCAATGAAGCATCAAACAGACAAAAATCCTTCCTTGACCCAAGGACAAGCTCCAAACACCTCCTGTGAAATCTCACTGCCAGATAGAAACAGTATCTGAAGCAGCACGGAAGAAAAAGAAAACAAAACAACTTTAAATATACCTATATCTTAAGCAATAAACATATTTAAAAACTTTTAGTTGCAGAATTCTGCTGTGCTGTTGACCTTCACATGGAAAATGTATGAGCAGCTCATGTAAAATTGCTGAAATCATTTTGCAGTTAAACAAACAAGCACATGCCTAGAGGGGACAGAAGTAACTGGTCTCCTGATGATGAATAGCATTAACTTGCTCTGGCTTGCCAAGTCAGTGAGTGGTGTGAATTTAATGGCAATTAGCCCAGATCAAAGTTGAAGTACCATGAACAAAGTAGGTAAAACTGACAATATCAAAGAAGGGAAGCATATCATGAGTGAGTGAAAAAAAAAATTACTTAGATTTATTTATAATGTTTGCAGTTGTTAATGAAAAAGGACAGATCTTTACAAAATGTTTGTTTTCAAAACAGTATTACTGATTAAGCAGATTTCCAGGAGACTGCTTGCATGGGTAGATTGGCCAAAAAAACCTGACAGCAAAGAAAAATATTCTGTAAAAACTTCTTTTGTAGACACACTGCACAGAATGGTATTCTCTCAAGAAATTAAACTGTGAGTCAAAGTCAAGCATTCTCCCTCCTACCTGGCAAACAATTTATCAGCCATTGGAAGCAACAGAAAAAGTTCACAGGTGTCAGAAAGAGGCAGAAAAGGAGAGAATTCATGTGTTTTACATGCAGTAGGCTTTAGGGATTATTAGTAATAGGGAAAATATTCCTGTCATTAAATCTACACGTCTTAATTAAGAGTGACACTAAAAGAGCTATAAATTTAAAATGTGCATGAATGATCAGCTTTAGATTTATTTTTTTAAAAAAGTTTAAGGAGACCTCCACTTCTCCATAATATTACTAGGAACTAAATTCCTATTTCAAATATTAGATGTTTACAAGACCTACAGCATTGTCACTAATACCTAACTACACTACAAAATTCCAGTCTTCACGTAATATCTTCCAACTAAAACCTGAAAATATTCTTACAGCATTTCCTATAGCATTTCACATTGATGGTTACATACATTTTTGCAGATTAAATGATACACAGAGAAGTTAAATAATGAGCCAGAAGCAGCAAGTTAATAGATGGAATTGAAATAAACAGAAGATCACTTCTTTCTATTGTAATCACTATCCTACTCTTTTAATATAGGTAAAATAATAAACAACAAAATCAAGTCGTATTCTGTTTGAATTAAGTGTATTGAATCTAGGCACAGAAAAACAGTCCAGTATAATAAACAGCAATATATTTTTGACCATAAGCTGAAAGTTAAAGACCCAGCAGTACTTTAGCAATTAGTCAGTGATGTTTATGAGAGATTTCCTTGAGCAAGGACTAAGTTTCTCAGAAGATCAAAGATAATCCGTGTTACACTCTGCCCTAACCAGACCCAGATTCACACTTTCCACTACTTACTTACATTGATCTTATGACTATTTTTATAGATCCATCAGAATAAGTGTGCTTTTACTCTTTTACTAATATTTGTTTAATTAAGTTAATTAATTACAGGTTAACTGAAATGTTGTACAAAAGACCTCACGCAGCTTTCAAAGTGTACTGGGAATCCTAATCCTTTTTTTTTTCTTTAACTAGCAGTAAGGATGAAGTCAATAAATTGTCAATTAATAACATACTTGCTTTGATGTCTCTTCAGTAATTTACTTTCATACCACTTCATAAATTTCTTAGGAAAACTTCTGGGATCACTGATACAGTACCTCTGCCATGGGAAAATTTCGTTTAAATCTGCTCTACTGCCAATAAACCAATAAGACTAACTGGCTGATAATCCTCCCACACTACACTGTTTAGGTATATGCACTCAAGCAGCAAAAGTTTAATTTGTTCCACTAATGGCACAGAAAACTACTCAAACTTATTCACCATATAAATTTGAACTTCAGTCTGCTACTTTTTGTTATTCCTCAGGCAGAAAATTCAAGCTATTGGATGCTTTGTAATTAAGACTATTTTATCTTTTCCTTGATCCAAAGCATAACAATAATAATGGACACTATCAGCAACTAAATATTAAACTGCACGTCACAGAAGAAACATAGTAGAAAGTCTCAATATTATTTGCATTGGCACACTGACATGCAAAGGCACATTCTGCTGTTCTAAGTAGGTGTAATGTTATTCTGAAACTACTAAAAGCAGCAATGCTAACTGCCTCGGATATATTTCAAGTTGCCATACAATAGATTTTGTTTAGAATTTCTAGTGGGATAACAAGTACTTTATTAGGTGCAGCCTATTATTTGGAAGATAATTTAACTACAAAAGCACAGGAAGAATTTAGTAAAGAATCCACGTAATGCTAAAAATACTGATTTTCTCTAAAGTTGTGTTGATAGCATTGACACTGGCTAATACAAACTTAAAGATCTACTATGTAAAAGATAATCTGGCATGCAAAGTTCATTTAAAAGTGCTGCACATGTCAAATAGTCATGACAGGACAAGGCCAGGTGGAGTTCCCTAAAAGAAGTAATAAGAAGCTATGAGATTGTAAGATATTTTATTATTATCCTGTCTTATGTAGGGAAATTACTGGAAAGTAACAGGAAAAAATCACTAAACATATATACTAAAATATATTTTTTTAAAAAAATTATATATATATATATATATATACACACACATACATACACATATACACACACACACACACACACCATATTCTCTATCTCACATACATTAAGGAGAGTTTGTCTGCATTTCCCAAAAAAAATGTTGATCACGTTGCCAAATAGAGCAAATAGGTAGAACCTGTCAAAAAACAAGTGTTTGGCTAGTATTCTTCCTGGGATATGAAGAACCAACTGGAGATTTTCCAAAGGGACTGACTTACAGATAAAGGAATTAAATTGCCCTCCAGTTCCACTAGTAATCCTCTGGGAAACAAGAACATCTAGAGCTAAAAAGATTTACATTTTCTCTTATGTTGTAGCTCTACAATACATTTATAGGGCTATGTTACACAATGCACCATGGACTACACCATCATTTTTCTAAGCTTTCCTCCCAAATCTCAACCATACTCAGTTTATCTTATTCACAGATCCAATAAGAATAGATATTTTCTCCCTCCTTATACTTACATACATGTATAGCTAAATATGAAAATGTTTAGGAAATTATACCAGTTGCCTGGTAAGTATATATTCCCACTTTTCCCAACCCTAAATAACAAAGTGACCCTGGCTCTTCCAAATTCTTATTGTGGCATTACAATTTAGGAAATGAAGGGTAAGAAGAGGGCTTAAGAAAACAAATAAAATTCTCTGAAAAAATAGAAATAAGTAGGACTGCAAGCTGGGTTAGTTTCATGCTTTTACTAGTTAATATTTTAATTACTATTATTATTATTTACTACCCTGTTTATATTTCTCTGAAACAGCAATCCTAGAAAGGCTTCTAAGGTTGAAATGCTGGTGAGAGTCACAGCCCTGTGAGGTGTGAAGCCCAACCAACCATCCACAGAGACTAGGTTCAAGGCTCAGAAATACACAAACAGCAGTCCTCCGTGCTGGCTGCTGTGTATGAGCCAACAACCACCCCCAGCAGAGAATTAAGGAAAAGGAACATGCAGAGGTACCTCTACTACACAGAAGTGGAAGAACTTTGCTTGCCCCACATTGGCAAGCATGGCAAGAACTCAGATGTTGCTTCATTTCCTCAAAGCCAGGTCCAAAATGCTGCTATAACTGAGTCTGAGTTGTACTGGCTCCCAATATAGCAGAATTCATTTGCAAGTGTTTCACTGTGTGGGGACCTCACAGAAAATGAATGAAAAACGTCTTGTTCCCTTAGCATTACTTCATGCTACTTTTGTACAAGTATGCTTTGTAATTACCAATTTCTTTGCTCTAAGAACAAGTGTTCTGAACTTAATTCACATCTCAAAATAGAGCAACCTTTTACTGGAGCTAGCTGAGCAGCTCCCATTTGAGAAGGGGTGAAAAACCGGCAGCTAAACCCAAACAGACTCAACCCACAGTACAGGCTACAAGGGTTGGTGCATTCTTACTGCAAACATCATACTCTTGCAGCAGCTCAGAGAACCACAGTGGAAAACAGCAATGCAAACCCATCCAAAATGTTCCACTTTGCACAACAGTGTAAGATAAAACACAGTCTTCCCAGGTTATAGAAAATCATAGATATGTTTAGGTTGGAAAAGGCTTTAAAGTCAGAGTCCAATCATCAACCTGGCACTGCCAAGTCCACCACTAAACCTTGTCCCTAAATACCACATCCAGATGTCTTTTAAATGCTGTTAGGGACAGTGACACAACCACTTCCCTGGGCAGCTTATTCCAATACCTGACCACCCTTCCAGTGAATAAATTTTTCCTAATAACCAACTGAAATGTCCTCTAGCACAACTTGAAGCCATTTCCCCTTGTCCTACTGCTTGTTACTTGTGAGAAGAGATCAGCCTCCACCCAGCTACAAACTCCTTTCAGGCAGTTGTTGAGAAAACTAAGGTCTCCCCTGAGCCTCCTCTTCTCCAGGCTTAACAACCCCAGCTGCTTTATCCACTCCTACCATGACTCTAGACCCTTCACCAGCTCCACTGCCATTCTCTGGACTTGCTCCAGCATCTCAATGTTCTTCCTGAATTAAGGGGCCCAGAACTGGACACAGCACTTGAGGTGTGGATCAGTGCCCCGTATGGGGGGACAATCACTGCCCTGGTCCTGGTGGCCACACCATTCCTAACACAGGTCAGCATGCCTCTGGCCTTCTTGGTACCCTGGGCATGCACTGGCTCACACCCAGCCACTGCTGGGACCAGCACCCCCAGGTCCTTTTCCACAGGGCCACTTTCCAGCCACTCTGACCAAGTCTGTAGCCCTGCATAGTGGTGGTGTGACAAGTGCAGGACATGCCATTTTGCCTTGTCTAACCTCATACTTTTGGTCTCAGCCCATCAATCCTGCCTGTCCAGATGCCTCTGCAGACCTGCCCACTGTCCAGCAGATCAACACTTCCACCTTACTTGATGTCCTCTGCAAACTGACTGAAGGTGCACTCAATCCCCTTGTCCAGACCATGGTCAAAGATATGAAGCAGGACATTAAGCCCTGGGGAACCCCATTAGTGACTGGTTACCAAGTTTAGTTTCATTCACCACCACTCTCAGGGCCTGGCCAACTAGTCAGTTTCCTACCTGGTAAAGAATACACCCATACACATCATGGAAAACCAGTTTCTCCAAAATTGTGCTGTGTGAAATGGTACCAAAGGCTGTACTAACACAGAGGTAGACAACATTCACAGCCTTTCTCTCATCCATTAGGGAGGTCACCCTGTCATTGAAGGAGATCATGTTGGATAAGCAGGACCTAATCTCTCTCCTCATCTCACACTGACTGACCTGATCTCCCTGGATGTCCTGCATGTGCCATATGATGACACTCAAGATGATCTGCTGTGTAACATTGCCCAGCACCAACATCAGGCTGAAAGACCTGTAGTTTCCCAAGTCCTCCTTCTGGCTCTTCTTATAGATGGGGGTCACTACTGCCAATTCCCAGTCACTTGGGACCTCCCAGTTAGCCAGAACTACTGGTAAATGACTGAAGATGGCTCAGTGAGCTCTTCTGACAGCCCCCCCAACACCTTTGAATGGACCCCACCCAGCTCCACAGACTCATGCACGTCTAAATTGTATGGGAAGTCAATGACCATTTCCCCTTGGATTAGGGGGCCTTCACTCTGCTCCCAACCCTGTCTTCCAGGTCAGGGGGCTGCATACCCAAAGAACAGCCAGTCCTGTCATTAAAGACTGAGGCATTTAGACGTTAAGTACCTCAGCTTTTTCCTCATCTTTTACCACGTTTGCCCCTGCATCCAATAATGGATTTTTTTGCTTATGCATTTATAGAAACATTTTTCATTGTCCTTCATGGCAGCAGCCAGATTAAGTTCTAATTGGGCTTTGGCTCTTCTAATTTTCTCCCTTCATTACCTCACAACATCCTTGCAGTCCTTGTAAGTTTTCCAGCCCTCCTTCCAAAGGTCATGAGCTCCTCTTTTTTTCCTGATTTCCAGCCAAAGCTTTTGGTTCAGCCATGTCAGACACTTGTCCATCAGCTCATCTTTCTCAGAACGTGGGTACAGCCCGCTATAACTTTAATATTTCCTTTTCAAATTATGATCAGCCTTCCTGAACTCCTTTGTACCTCAGGACTGCCTCCCGAGGAACTCTTTCAACTAGTCTCCTAAGCATGCCAAAGTATGCTCTTGGAAGTCCAGTGTAGCAGATCTGCTCCTCCCCCACCCCCTTACTTCTTCAAGAACCAAAAATTCTGTAATTTTGTGATTACTGGGCCCAAGAGGCCTTCAACCACCACATCACCTACCATCCCATCCCTGCTCACAAACAACAGGTCCAGCCTGGCTTGCTCACCAGCTGTGTCAAGAAGTTAACTTCCACACTCCGGGAACCTCGTAGGCTGTTTCCTCTCCAATGTATTGCATTTCCAGCAGACATCTGGTAAGTTCAAGTCCCCCATGAGAACAAGGGCCAGCAATTGTGAGATTTCTCCCAGCTGCTAACAGATTTCATCTGCCTCTTCATTCTGCTTGGGAGGTGTATAGCAGACTCCCACCAAAGCTTTGTTGTCCTTCTCTCTGACTTAAAATAAACACTCACCCTACCGTCACCATCATTAAACTCTAGGCAATCAAAACACTCCCCAACATCCAGAGCTACTCCAACATTTCTCCTTCCTTGCCTACCCTTTGTGAAGAGTTTAGGGGAATCCACTGCAGCACTCCAGCTGTGCAACCATGTTTCCACAATGGCAAGTATGTCATAGTTTTCCTGCTGCACAGTGGCTTCTAGCTCCTCCTGCTTGATGCCCACGCTGAATGCATTGGTGTAAATGCACTTCAGTAGGATTATTCATTTCTGCCTTTTGGGGATGACAAGCCCTAACTCCTAGGTAACCATTCTCAGGTGTTTCCTCAGTTTCTAAAAATTCAATAATCCTTGTGTCTTTGCTGCCACATGGATTTCCATCCCTGACCTCCACTGAGGAGGCAGACCAAAGGACCTTGCTACTACAGCATCCCTCAGACAGTGGCTTTATCAGGTTTATCTATAGAAAGCCTGGTTTTATTCCTTTACTCCTTCAAATCTAGTTTAAAATTCTTTCATAAGAGCTATACCAAATAGAGTACTAGGGCTGCCTTGGAAAAAAATCTAAGTAAAGACTTTTAACCATCCCATTTCCACCTTTAAGGTGGATTATTCTCATCTCTCTGTTTTCTCAGTACCAGGAAGGAAGGCATGACCTCTGAGTTGGGGGTGTAATTTGCTGCCACTGTGTAGAAAACAGATTCTCTTTCCATCATGATATTGAAATAGTGATTTTTCCAGG
Source organism: Pseudopodoces humilis (assembly GCF_049639895.1). Classification (NCBI taxonomy): domain Eukaryota; kingdom Metazoa; phylum Chordata; class Aves; order Passeriformes; family Paridae; genus Pseudopodoces; species Pseudopodoces humilis. The sequence goes on from NC_142200.1 coordinate 21,187,613, forward strand.
AAACAGACAAAGTGCAAGTAATCTCAATTCTACTTGTAATAGAAAGAAGGGAAAAAAACCTACTTGATCAATTGAGCCTTAATTAAGCAGCCTTGCAGTCTCACCAACTGCTGTGAGATGATTATGAATATCCCTGGATATTCATAACATGGACTTTATTCTTTGTCTTCAAAGTACAAGACAAAGTTTATACTGCCTTACAGATGTTCCAACATGCAAAACTGGATATTCATGCTCTCACTCACTCCTTGTCATAGGAACTTGTACAATTCCTGCAGTAAAAAGAAGAGTGTTTCCTTCTATACTGGTGACTGGGAAAGTGTGAGAATTCTAGAGAAACATCTGGCACTCCTAATGAAAAATCTCTGCTTCAAGTATAATGGGATGCACACCCTTTGGAATTGCGCAAGAATTTGAAGAAAAATTAAAGCTGAACAGGTAATTTCCTATATGTCTGTCTTTTCAAAGAAAACATGAAATCAAGCTGTGAAGACAAGGAACCTGGCACTGCCATCATCTGCAAAAGACTGTGCAGACAGAGACATCCCAACAGTGCAAAGAGACAGAAATCCTTTCAATAGATGGCTTTTAACAGCTATTGTACTCTTACGTCCTTACATATCCTTACGTTTGAGCACAAAGGTAGAATTTTTGGAATTGCTACCCACACATGCTTTGATATTTTACACATCTTTGGGATTATTATTTCCTCATTACAAGCACAAAGTTAGAGAAAAATGCATGTATTTTAACAAAGGAAATAAGATCTTCAAAAAAAGTTGGAATAATCTGTGCAATAAAAGTGTGCAAAAAAGCAAGTATTCTGACTCCTGAATTCCAGTGGCTATATAAAACAAAGTTTTGCACTGAGGATGTACTGACTTTAATAACATTAAACTTGGTTAGCAATTAAATGATCACACCTCCCTTCAGACTAAAAATGTAGACAACAGCTAGTAGCTGACATCTCACTTCAATATTTTACAGCTGCTTTAAAGACTCTGGACATTTGGATGCATGCACGCATCTTATTTTCCCAGGATTTCAAAGTCCACATCCAGGCTGCTGCTCAGCCATTATAAATGAGTAATTCAAGTAGGGCATGACTGCTTCTTGTATTAACTTGATAAAGATGTTTCAGTCAAAGTGCATCAACAGTTGTGTTTAGTCACCCTTTTCACAGGCTTATATTTGCTTATGCTACCAGTGAAGAAAAAAAGTAGTATTATTTGCTTCCAATTATTATAAAAGTCCTTACACTAAACATAATTAGTATTATGATTATTATATTTTATTACTCCTGTTTTGAAATATATAAATATGCCTTAATTATTTCATTTTGTAATTAAAAAGAATTTAATCAACTGACTGCAACTTCCATTCAAGTTTCATCTTATTAGTTTAGACATGCAACTACTTAAAGGACTGATACGTGCCCTTGAAAATACACATCTGTTTTTAGAAAATTACATTTTATCTGTAAGATTTTCCAAAAGTTGGTTTAAAACCACACTTTTAACATAATAGGCTCATTTAAAGCTTACAATTGAAAAATGAATTTATTATGAAACATGTATGAAAGAAGTGTTTTGCAATAATTTACTGTCTGAAAAATATTAATCCAGGGCTTGGGCCAATACATCTTTCAAATACTATAAAGATAATTTGTACACATTTAATTTTCTTGTATAAATCTTCAGGTCACAACCTGAAAGAAGATTTGCTCAACATTGAATTCTTTTTCTCTTATGACAGCAGGGACATAAGAGAGTTCAAAATTACAAAAGAGAATTCATATTCTCATTTCATTAATTTATTTCTATTGAATACATGACCAAACATTAACATAATTACACTAAAAATAATAAATATGCTGTACAAATAATTAATGCACAGCCCAAAGCATAAAATATGTGCTTTATCAACTTTTACATAAACTGGACATCTGACTGATTACATCTACACCATGGACATAGAGAAAAGAACACTATCTAAAAGTGATGATCCATCATCATATATGTTCCATAACTCTGCTCACTAATGTTGAGCCAAATACTGTATTTAATAATTCTTATAGTCAATCATATCTTCTCTTATTTTTCAAAGTATTGTTTCTATTTACAAAATTTCCATTATTTTCCCCACTATAAGGGGGAAAATTCCTTTGGTAGCCAAGCCAGTTCTATTATACTTCATATTGTATTTACACAATATTTGTTTAGGATTTAATTTTTTTTATTCCAAAAGTAAAACATGCATAGATACTTTTGAGGGCAGCAGGTGATAAGGCAATAAGAAGAGGCTTCTTTATTCAGATTATTAATTTGAAGATTAATGTTAGATAACTGAATAAACTTTATTTTCATTTATTGTTTGCATCATATTATTAGAACATGGGCTTTTTTTCACTGGCATGACAATTATAAGCACTAAAATTCAAAAAGACATGGCTCAAACTCTGGTCAGTCTGACTCCTTTCACATCCACCTTCCCAAACACAGTGGTCTACTTTTCCAAGATTCCTGGACATGAGGCAGCATAGCCAAAGATATTTTTTCAGCTTGGCACAAACCCCAGACAAGCAGCCCCAGAAACTCTACAGTGACAGATGGTGAACCCAGGCTAAATGTGCAAGAGTTGGTAGATGAAAGCCAACTCTTGCTGTAAGAGCTGAAATGTTTGGAACTCCCCGTCCCTTCCATTCTCATTGTCAGAGTACCCATTCATTGCATAACCATGAAATGTTCTCATCAGTTCAGAAAGTAGAACCCCAAAATTATTTGCTATTCTGCAAATACAAAGTTTTCTAAATCTCCGGGGGGAAAAATGTTTTTTTCAGATCTGTCTTCTTCACCTTGAACATACAGCAGAAATTAGGAAAACACTTCGGAAAGCCAGAGCACGCACTAATATGCTGTGCTGCAAGTGGTATCAACAATTCACAGCATAAATATGTTTGGATGGAAACTCAGAAGTCAGTTCAGCCAATTATTTTGCTCCAGCATATGTTTGTCTTAACTGAAGTGGTTGCAAGACTAGGGCAACACCTAGAATTTTCTCTTTCAGACGTGACTTCTGAAAAACAAATGGGTTTTTTTTCTCTTTTCAAAATGCCTTTTCCTCTACTGAAGAGTGTAAATCAGATTAAGAATTAAAAATATTTAGCTATTTAATTGAACTATATATCCAATCTAATCCTATCACTGCATTTCTCAAATAGATTTAGCATTCCATGTGATACTGAGAATGTCAGGATAACCCCAAATATAGCACATTTGTCCTTGAATTTGCTGTACTTAAAGCGTGTTATATAGAGATATTCAACATTAATGGCTCACATAATATAGGTAAGTTAATTTTAGCTGTTAACTAGAACTGAAAAGTTATACAGTGCATTGTTTTCCTGATACCAATTTTAAGTACTTCTGCCATCTTACACAAGTACGTATTGTGTATCTTGAACATATTAGTTCTATTTGAGTGCACAGGTAAAATGAAATCAGCTCATACAGCAAAGGAGTGATTAAATGGTCTAAAGGTTACAAGTGAATAAAAGTTCCTGAAGAACCAATTTTTATACAGTTTACAGATTTCTGGTAACAATAGATACTGACCTTGAGAACCTCCACAGCACATGAAAAAAAACAGAACTAATTTAAATGTTTCCAAAGTTGTACACCTTGAAGATGATCTGTTTGTTCAAAATTACTTCAGTTTGGTCAGCTATAGGAGTCTGTCCTAGACTGGGAATCATCACAGAGGTTATTTAGTTCGATTTAATATAAAATACCATTAAAATTCTAATCTGCTTTGCCTAATCCTGTCTGTGAACTGTTGTTTTCTACATCAAACCAGATCTTCAGTCACTTAGCAATGGCCCAGCTTTAATTGCTGACCACAACTGGCTATTCTTAACATCATAGGAAGGAATTTCAGTGGGAACTTCTGAACAGTAATGTTTGGGTAGAAAGGGACTATGTGGTTGAATATTCATTCTGACTGCATCCTAAATCAGAAAAATGAGACTATTAGTACATTTGTATTATAACCAGAACATTGGAATCTTGGGAGTGACCTGTAGCTATTTTTTAAACTGCTACAGAGATGAACCATGAAAATTTAGATTAGGAACAAATATATTTATATATATAATAATTTCTGCATTAGAAATAAGATACTTCATTTAGTGATATTTTTATCAAATGTGCTATGATGTTATTTAATTACCTGTTACTAAAATTTTTAAAAAAACAGAAGTTGACCTAGTCAAAATGCATTTACAATTTACCACCAAGAGTCTATTGACGTTCAGTCATATCTATTTAGCATTTCATTACAAAAAAAGTAGCCATCTTATATGAATCATATACATCACTAAAAAGGCAGTGAGAGCAATATAACTCAATTATAAAACCTGGAAATAGTTTAAACACTGTTTGAAAATAAACAGTTACAGTCTCTTATGCCCATGTCTGGGAAGTGTCCAAATGGAAGTTAAAGATCTCATGGCATTTTTTCAAAATGGGAGGGAACTATCCCAATATGCTGGCCAACATACATTTTCTCAATTAAAAACAGATTTCAATGTCCAAAGCTATGTGTCAGCAATTGCTGAGAGCCTATACCTGTTACGTTTTCGAAAAACCCCAAACAAACAATAAGTATCTAGTCACCTTGCTGAATAATGCTTTTCCAGATGCCAAAAGTGGGAAAGGTAAATGCATTTTCATAAATAAAGGAAGCACAGATACATCAGCCTCTACCATTATGAAAATAGAAATTATCGTTTGAACCCACATGTAGATTTTTTTTTTCAATAACAGAAGTGTTAAATATTACTTTGGTGGCCATATGGAACCCTTTGATACTGCCAGATTTTAAAGTGAACAGAAATCCAATGGAACACACATGCAAACACACACAGACACACACACACGGAAATAAAGGTAGCAAAATCTCCTATCTGCCATTCCCTAACTTTTACACATTTAATGAGGTAAAAATTTAAAAAAAAAAAGGTTTTTCAACAACATTTTTTTAATTACTTCTATAGAATTTTCTAGGTTCGGATCTGTTTAAACAGAAGGTGGAGAGATTTTCTCTGTACTTTAAAGCCTCCATACCTCTTATTACCCACCATTCAAGACTTCAAATCTTTAACTGCCAACACTGAATCTCAAAGTCCTATCCCAAGAACTACAAGATCAACTATCAATCTACAGGCAGAGCACTGTTATCCTGAATTAAAAGGAAAGAAAGAGTCAGGCAATGAGGTTTATTTACAAAAAAGTTATAAATACAGATGAGATGCAGGCTTTCCAGTTCCCTCCTTCCAATCAGGCTCCTGCCATTTGGAGTTGAGTCCCCATTATCACAGTGCTTTGTTTTTATTTTCCCAAACTCTTAATCTTAAGTGATTCTACTAAGAAAAAAAAAAATTAGAAAAAAGGTAGAAGTGTTTCTTTGACTAAAGATATTACCTGACTTCCACAGTACAGTTGAACAGTACATCTCAAAGTCAGTCAGGATTGAAAGAGTTCAAGGAACTCAACTACAGAGGCTAAATTCCTAACAACTTGCATGGCTTTTGCTTACATGCAAAGTGTACTTTTTTCCTTTTTTTTCCGTTTTTTTTGAATATCAGTTTTTAAAGTAAAATTTTACAAAACTCAGGGTCCTAAGTAGTCACAATGTCAGAATTCTGAGACATGTATTGTTGAAGGATTTATGGCACACTGAGAGAAACTGACCGCAACATAAACAGAGAGATGAAAATACCTCTTCCCCAAGAGGATTTGCAGAATTACTTGAGGGAAAGTTGAACAAGCTGTCTTATTCCTGCATTGTGCAATTACCTTTCTATAACCAGAACGTACTGGCAGTTGCCAGATCCATGCAACTCACTGGAAGTAGTCTTAATCTAGTTAGTGTACCTCCCTCCCTGCTGCTACTCCTATGGACATGAAATCTACAATTGCAGCCAGCAGAGGAACAGACTGCACTTGAGGACAAGTTTACTTCTCTTAGAGAAAGTACCAAGTGCTGGATCTTTGTAAGACAGTAAATGCAGTGGTGATTCAAGCCTGGAAAAATATTTGATATTTAATGTGGTTGTAGTGTACAACATACTGAGGTTGTGAGGGTAATGGCAGAGGATGGAGCACAAACCAATTGGTAAAAGTTAAAAGAGGCTTTTACTTTCTCTTCCATGGTATGAATTATAACTTGGCATTTATCACTGTTACCAGCCTGCTCCTCCCCACACCATTCTCCCTTCCTGAATTGCTCAGCAGTACCACCATCTGCTGCCCTTGCCTGAATTTCAGCTAAACTTCAGATGTCAGACATTTTGTTTGCTACAATCAACTAATTGCAAAATCACCAGAGAGAAAGGGAGGGAGAAATTGCATTACCACTAAATACTTTTGCCCACAGATTCTGTCAGAAAGAAAACTTCCAAATATAGCTTGCAGTTCAGGGAGTTGAACTGCTATTTTAAATCGAATTTTGAAAACTACAGGACTTTGCCAGAAAAGTTCTTCTAAAAATGCATACTTACCAAATTTAAATCCACCCTCCAAAATAAGCCTACATGAATACTGTGTTTTCAGTAACTCAAACTATTAACATTCATATTTTTCTAAGGAAAAATATAAGAATAAACCAGATTTTAAAAGCAATTAAGAAGATATAAATGCTGTGCACTGCCTGAGCACAGTTCTCAAAAGACCAGAGTCCTGGCAACTATCATAATCCTTTTGAAATTGTGCATATTAAGATTAAAGATCACTTTGTTCCTCTATTCCCACAACTAGCTGGTATGGTAAAAAGATCAGTCTCCTAGTTTTATATGTAACATCTTTAACATTTGCTCTCCTTTCTGTGCATGTGATTAAATGTAACATTTTGAAATCCCAAAGTTCTGAGAAAAACATAAATCCTTGTCCACAGCTGCTGTTTGACTCTGGAAACACATGCATTTTCTTTTCAAGCATCTACCATCAAAAAATCCCAAAGGACTTGAACTGGAGAACACCTGCATCTCTTCATTTAGTTCCAATAACAGAGTCTAAACTTCAAAATTACAAAAATAGATGCTATGTTCAGCTGCAGTTACATTCTCCCTCTAATTCCCGTGAACAAAAATGCTAAGAGCATGAAATCATTCAGGCAAGCTCTGTCATCGATAGGATAAGATTTTTTGCACCAGAAGCCCAGTGGGAACTTGATAGAAAACTGGCAACAATTACAGATAAAGTACATAGTGAAATCCTCAGGGAGAGAAAAGGAAATGTAATAAGATAGATGGGTATAATTTTTACACATTTATGTCCAAACCACAAATGTGAATTGTCTTTAATTACTCCAATATAGTAACCATTTTCCTTCATTCACTGTGTTAAATCTTTCCAAAATATTACAAATTAGACTATGAATTCTCTTTTACTACAAGTTTTTTAGTTATTTACTTTCTACCACAAGGAATCAGTTAAATTAGATGAGAACTTAAAAACTGTAATTGTTCCAGCTTCCAAATTCAGACTAATATCCCTAGTGCAGGCAGCCAAAATTAAATTCAAAAATATGTCAATGACATGCTTTTTTAACTGCAAAAAAGGGGAAGTCAAGGGGCATATGTAGGTGAATATGCATAAAATCAAACATACCTCTAATCTCTCACCTTCTTTCTATTACATTCTAACAGACAAAAATCAGCTAGTTTACAATAATAAAAAAATTTATGTTCCTGCTGGTACAACTTCTATAGCAATTTTTTCATACTTGAAGATATTATTTCTTCAGTTACTTTTTCCTTTTGGCATGGGAAGGGGGTGAATGGAGTGATCTTATCTACATCAAAATACTAGAGGAAAAGAAATTCTAAAGTTTCTGGAAGTTTGAGAAACATATCACTTAAACAAGAAATACCAACTTTTATAAGGTTGAATGTTTGCTCTTCAGCCTTTATGCAGCTTCAACAAATTAGAGAAGCCTTCCCACTCTTGCTTTGCTCCACAGAGTGTATAAATTTAACACATACGAGCATGATAATAATACAAGTACTTTTGTTTACTCCCTAATTTCACTGCTGCATTATTGACTATTTAAGCTCATCTCAGAGAAAACTTTATTAATTGTATTTTTTATTTTTGTTCCTCTTGATTTATTTGCAATAAAGCTGTCCATACACTGGCTGTGCATGCACTCCCAATTATTCAGTATGGCAAACCAAATAGAGCGTAATCAGCTCACCTCATCTATTCAACAGCTGTTCATAATTAACCACTAACACCAGCATTCATTTTGAAATCTCCCTCTTCTCTCAAAGGCCAGGTGAAACAAACAAGGTCTGCAGCTTGCTCCCAGGGTTAATAAAGCCAGGGTTATTTCAGAAAAAGAGTAAGAAGACCTTCTCAAGCCCTGGGGTAATGGAATAATCTCCTCTCTTGTACTTGTATGTGCAGCTTAAAAACTGAGGAGCATATTCACATTTTTACAACTATGCACAGAGATTATCTGGGGCAGTTTTTCATACAACTGAAGTACCCAAATTAAAATCACAGCATTCAGGCTGTATTTAAGGACTAAACAAAATCATACTTACATTCTTTGTCCCTAAATACTTCCTTTGCCATAGGTGGATCAATTTTCCATGTGATGACACTTATGCATCAAACAGTAAAACACTCCTGATGGGTAATCATAAGTATATGGAATTGTTTTATGCTTGTTATACATTTACATGCTACACATCATATGGTCTAAATGCTGCCTTTTTTGAAAGTACAGTTTAGAGCTTTTTGATGGTTGTACTCAACACAGTATGGTATTGCTAGAACCATATTATTTTTCCTCTTTCTCTCAACAGCACAAGTGAAATAGCAAAAAGGAAATACTAGTGTCAAATGCTCTATCCCTCAGATTGTAAATACATCCCCAAACTTTGCAGGGCCATATAGAGACAAGCAGTAAAAGGAAGTTGCACAACCATCTTGATCACCCTGGATCATAATTCAAGTGATACAAGACAGTAGACAGTTGCTGATGCAAGGAGGAGGAACAGTCCCCTCCTTGTTTTCTGGGTAAATATGCAATTTATTCAAGAATCTCACGCCATTTGCACAACCTCCTCCTTAGCGTTTTATATCCAGACAGCTGCTCTGATTTTTGATCAAGCTGTTTTCCATTCAATTTAATGAATTAATTAGTCCAAATTCCTACTACAGGACATTATATGCAAGATTAATATGAAAAATTTCACAAACAGCACAACTTCAGTACTGCACAATCACCTCCAGTAGTACAGCTTTAAAAAACCCTTTTACTCCCAAGGGATGAGGTTTTTTCTGTGAAATTATCCAGTATAGCTTTTTTAACTCCCAGAAGCCACTTTTTAAACTCTGCAACTGACAGCAAATGCATTTTTATGCTCTCAAAGCACTTCATGTTTTCCCTATATGTAATTTTCACAGTCATAATGAAAATGATAGCCATATCTCCTGTATTAAATTTTCCCAGTTTCTTCAGCAAGTATTTGAAAGCAAAGGCTTTTGCTTTGCTGATCCTTTGTACAGAACCTGAGACAACTGAAACATTAATTACTCCTGGTTTGATTTATGTTAAAAAAATTAAAACTATTTCAGTACAACATTGTTCCTGTTGACTGAGTCCAAAGCTTCAGCAAATCAGTCAACTTTTTCCTCTCATTTGTCACTCCTCACAGGTGCTGCCTTACAGATGTAGAGGAGCAGAGCTAGAGCCTGAATACGCAGGTTAGTGACTGCCATTGTGTACACGAATTCACTACAACTTTCCTGTTTTACTTTACTGAGAGGGTAGGTGAAGTATCCAGTACATTCTGAACTTCAAAATCTTAACATTTTTAATGTATGTCCATTCATCTATAAAACAGACAATTGTCTATTACAAAAGAATGTTTTGTATCTCAAAATCCTTGAATGTGAGTCTGGCCCCTTCATTTGTCAGTGCCTTAATTCTCATAAGCACCTCCTGTCACAACTCATCAAGGACTCCAAACCATCTAACTGGACCATCTATAATACTCATGAGCAAAAATGTATGGATCCTTATGACCTGTAACAAAACCAGTAAGTATACAGTATAGGTATCCAGAGAGCCTTTAAAGTATAATTAATAGACAAAGACAAAAAAATGAGAAAATTAAACAAAAAAAATCCTCAAAAACAGCAAGAAATGCTACAATTAGTCATAGTAATAAATATTGTTGTTATGAGCTTTTAAAAGGTATTTAAATGAGTCAACAGGTGCAAGAGATTTCAGCTTCTGTTTTAAAATGGATATGAGTAATTCAGATATTATTGAATCATGAACTGCTTTTTGGCAATGCTTTAGGAGTAGGAACTGAAGATAATTGTTATAAAAACACTGCTGTAAACATTTTCAACATGACACTCTCCAAGAAACATAGAAGTACAATTACTGAAAAAATAACCTAACAACTGCTGGAGTGCACAGTGCTTACAAATATTTACTCTGCATAAGAATCAAATGTTGCTTACATATGCACATGAAAATTGCAATGACAGTAATAAATTCACTGTTACTTTTCAGACTAATGACATTCAAGAATCATTACATGGGAAAAACATAGAGAAAAAACACGCATTTGAAGTGTTCAAGTTAATTCTGTGTTTCATGATACTGGGGTCAGATAATTATTTTGCTTTCCTTAACCTAGATATTTTTCTGCATTGTTATTTTCCCACATTTCATTCCATGCCTAGCATGGCAATAAAGAAGATTTGAAAAACATGAAAGCATGGTTTTTAAGAAGCACCACACTGACAGCAAAACCTAGTTCCAGGTATATTTCACAAAATACATGGGTTATTTCAAATTAGATACATTTCAAAGTTGTCAGTGTTGCTTAAGACAGACCAATGTTTTGTTTAAAGACCACAGAAACCGTAAGAATGCCAGGTAAAAGTATTTATGCCCACAAAGTCAACAACACCCTTAAATTTAGCCAGACAACTCTCACAAATTATCAACTTCTCATTTAAGGCCACCACAACACCACATTTGATGAGGTCAGATATGTGCCCTGCATTATTTTTTAAATTATTTTTTTATTGTTAGCAAACTTTATGATAAACAAATTCTTAATAATAAGTTATGCTGGAAATTTATATGAACCATTTAGAATTCTGTATGTCAACTTCTGTATAAGAAGGCCAACCCAGTACCAGGCAAGAGAGAACAGAACTAACACTTTCAACATGGATCCTGGTTCCCCTCCCTCCCCTGCCTGAAGTTTACAAAAGTTTCCTACAATTATTTTAAAAGGCAACCAAAGTTAATGAAGCACTCCTTATTGAAGAAGACATCCATCAAAATGTAGCTTTTAGTTCTTTTGTCTCACAGTGAGCAAAAGTTATAATGCATGCAGTGTGTGTAGAAGATACTCTGACATTTGGCACATTTTATATAAAGCCCCTCTTTTGAAAATTACATTGGATAGGACAAATGTAATGTGATACCAGCTTAACAAGAGTTTTGTACTTACCAGAATTATGGCAGTAGTCCATATACTGTGGAATTTGGACTGTAAAGGCTACCAAATCTGGAGCTAAGAGAGATTCTGGCTTTCTACTCTCATTGAGCCATTTACTGCTGTGTAAGTCTCTCGTGTCAGAAGGGCCTTGAATTAAAGGAATCAGCTTCTCTTTTCCACCATCACCTAAGATAAAAATTAGATTCCTTACTGCTTTTAGTGCAACAAGATCATTTTCTAAGACAAACATTCACTAGTCCAATGAGAACATCTATTAATTAACATTGTGAATACAGAATTAAAAGAGCAAATGGAAAGAGCAGCATCATATAAACTATTGAACAACCTACTTAATGTTTATCCTGTAAATGCCTTGACATTCAGGAGGATTTCAAATAAAATAATTTATTATCTTTAAAACAGTAATTTCCTTCCCAATTTTATAAAATAATCTATTTAAACATCACCATGAACTCAATTTAAAAACACTCAATTTTAAATGTTCTTGACCTTAGCTGCTTTTATCCATAAAGATATCATAGACATTGATAAGTTCCTACATCCTCTTCAGGAAAAGTTTTATTAAAGAAGTAAAAAAAAAATAAAAAAAATCACAGAGTCCTTAAAAACTTTACAAGCAAAATACATACTTATAGCATTATTTGAAAATGAGGCATTAAGCAATCATGAGAAAACATCAAAATTATGCTAAGGATAAAGCTAGGTAAAAGTATTCTGTATTTTTCCTATTTCTTGAATGCTTCTAGATTAATATTTTTCTCAGCAGAAAAAATAAAAATTTGGTCTTTTTAGTCAAATTAGTAAAATTTGACTATACTGAGACAAGACTGGATCATCATGACATACTTAATAATAACAAAAAAACCCCAAAAACAGAATACAAAACCCCTCTCTGATTCATAGGAACAATGAGTAAATTCTTGTTTCAGTAACTCCCCTTGTAAAAAGCAAGGCCAATTCTCCTATACAGGCAATAAAGTTTTACATGGTCCAGCTGCACATACCTGGGGCTTTGGCACAAATTTTTATTGATCCCACGGTCCCAGAGGCACATTTGACCAATGATGTGCCGCAGTACTTCAATTCAACATTCTGGATTGAGCCCTCAAGAGTTGGCAGGAGATTCTTAGATTTCGCACCTAATAAAAGAAAACTGCAAATGTACTAGCCTGTTGAATTTAAATATTTTTATATTCCTTCACCAAGGCATTTAAACTTAATTATATTTTAATTATCTACCTTAGATGTTCTAACAGCATTTTTGTTGTGATTCACAGGTTTTCAATGAAAGCGAAAGAATGCTGCATATGGGTTTTTTAATATAAACAGTTATGCATAAAATACATCTAGACACCGTGAGGAAAACACACAAGACCACTTAGAAATTGAAATAACAAATATACATATATATACACATAGATAGATTTTTGTTTTCACTTCATAAGAGCCACGTCAACTATTCTCCTTCATGTTTTTATTACAAGCATTTAATTTCAGGATCTTAAAATGGCTAAGTGTTTTCAGCTTTTATTTAGACAACAACATTTTACTCAGTAGCTATGTAAAGCATTACATCTGCACAGCTGAGCAGTACAGAAGGCCAACAGCTCACTTGCCATTTTTCAGCGGAAACTGGAGTTCAAACCTTGCCTTGGGTCACAAGTGGAAATAAGTTTTGGTGGTCTTTCCTCAGCCCCCATTTGTGAGCAGCAGCAAACTACTGCACCAGTTGGAAGAAGTCAGTGCTATTGGCAGTCACTTCTGAAGAGCTGCCTAGAGCTGCGGCAGAAGCAGCAGGGGATTGTACAAGCCAGGACTGAGATATGTTGGCAGAGCTGGAGGGCAGCCCCCCAGAACAGCCCCAGAGCATAGGTGGAGGAAGCCAGCCCTCCAAATCTGTACAGCACTGCCTATCAGAAAAAAAACACATAAATTCACTTGCAAATGAGAAATAAATAGCTTCAACACCTGTAAGAAGTATGAAAGGAAAAACTAACACAAGTTGCCTTTTTTATGGGTTTTTTTTCCCCCTCATGCAGAAGCAACTTGGAATTTGTCAGTTAAAACTGGCAAGCAGCTTGTTAATTATGCAAACATTAGTATAATTATGGAACCATTTCCTCATGTATGTAACACAGATTTTGTTCCAAAATCCATAATTATGCAAGGAAAGTATTGTGGAATATCAGGTAAAAATGCAGTTTTACACATATTTCAAGATCATTAAACACATTAATGAGATGTAATTATCTACAGAATTAATTAATTAGTTTTTTTGCAAAATCTCTCTAAGACTTAACCCAAAGAACAACCTTTACTATATATTAACTAGCAAGGGAAAAAATCCTAAAAAAAATTATAGGGAACAGAAGATTTCAGATTAAACTTGGTAATTATGCTTAGTTCACTCTGCCTATTCCAGTTCCTATAGACTGAAGAGTATTTCATAGTGCATACAAAATCATTTAGCAAGAAGTCTTCTTGATATATATTTATTTTTTTTTTCTGGTAAGACATTAAAATAATTTTTGAATAAAATGTACTTTCCAAGACAGAACAAAAGAAGAAACATGTGAAGGGACACACAGCACGTGGTAAAGCAGACTGCCATATGAAAGTAGGTTCTACACTTCAGGTGTACTTTCTTATCAAAATTTAAGCTATCTTCTGTCTTTGAGGTATGCCCAGACTTTTCCTAATTTGTGACTCTGGAAGGCTTCAGGCTCAAAGAATACTCACTGAAACTAAGTTGTGTGCTTTCCAGTACAACACCCCATCAGTTCTCAGTCTGAAAGACCAACTACCAGTTTGTCTTGTGAACAAACCCTCATTCCCATTTTTGTCCAGGGTAAGCCTCTTTTAAATCTGAAAATCCCTGTTGCTCTAAGGGATGGTATCTGACACAATGCATTAATTTGTCAAAAGAAACTAGGATATCTGTAGGCATTTCTGCCTCCTCATAGTTCCTATAAATTTGTGCAAAATAGAGGCCACTACATTGAAATAGAAATAATAAATTTTTTAAAAAAAAAGAAAGGGAAAAAAATAAAAAAGAGGAAAAGAAAAGGAAAAAAGAAAAAATCGTTTTCTCCATCTTCTGACAATTCCAAAACAAAGAATATTAAACTGTTAGTAGGAGCCAGTATCACAGTTAAAGCAAATAAAACTGAGGTCACAATTTGACTCCCCATCTTTTAAGCCCTCTTTAAAGTGGTAGTTTCTTGCTGTTTTCGTTTTTCAGCAATTCTTTTAATAATCAAAATAAAAGGTGTGATGTCCAATACATTACTCTTACTTCACTATGGAAGACTAAGTAGTTTTAAAACTAAATCATTTCCACAATGGAGTTCACTTTTAGATGCATTATCCTGGACAACTTCTTTGCATTCAGACTAAAACTGTCCATGTTACTTACATGCATAACTTAATTTTAGTATAGTATCCTATTTGAAAAAAAGGAACCAAGTTTAGTGTGATCATGCTCACTATTTGTTTCTGTTTACTCCTAGTCCCTCACCAAGTAAATTCTGGACTCACTGAATTTCAGCAAGATATGACAGCACTATCCAAGACATTTATTTTCTACAACCTTCACGAAAACATGAGTGTATTTGCCTTCTTTAACTGACCAGTCATCATATTCATGACAGTCAGCAAAGTATTGCTTAAACAAGCCAATGAATTGCTTTTCACCCATCCAGCAGCTAAGGACCATGATGGGAAGCCAGGAAAGTTTAATGGCTGCACCTCAGAGAAACCCACAAACCACTAATACATGGTCATTGGTAATCAACAACCATATTTTAATGCATACGAAGAAGTAACTGGTAGCAGTAATAAGCTATTTTTTTTCTGTTACAGGGTTAGGGTAGACACTTCATCCATTGTTTTCAACTATTTGAACAGAAAATAGGAAAATATTGGGAAAATATAGATTACTCATGCCCTTCCTTTTCTATGTTGCTTTGGTGTCAAATGGCACCCTGCTTTCAGCTTCAACACACAGTAACCAAGAAGTTGCCAGTAAAAAATTCCACTCATGTTTCACAGCTCTGAACTGATAGATACTCAAAAAAACTCTTTATTAATTACTGAAATCCTATACAGAGAACACTTTTAAATAAGAAATTTAGACTGTCTAACTAGACTTTCATCATGAAGACAAAAATCACCTAACTTAAGGTGACTGCCGTAGCTAAATCTTTTTCAAGGCACAGGAAGTTTAGAGACTTTTAGTGAACCATTTTTAATGAACTGATTTAAAATAGGAGGCCATTTTCTTCAGTCTCTGAAAATTTTTGGAAATTATTATTAACCATCTCTCAAACTTGTCAAATTGGCAAGCTGCTCTACAAAGAAGGAAGAAGCCTTGTTTCCTTCATATGCCTCTATCTGTAGTTTCCATCCCTGTAACTTTAGTTCCTCCCAAATGGTCTCCCTTATTTCTTGCATCGTGATATCATTATAAAATCAAAGTCTCAACAGTTGTTCACATAACTACAATACTCCCTAAATACATATTTCAGAAAACAAATGTTTAAACAAGCAGACTAGAGCTTCCTTCCCTCCCCTCAATGTTTATGAACTTTTTTAAGTAGTGTTTTAAGGAACTGAGCATGAAGATGTTCGAGCTCTGAGATAAGAAATGCTCCATCCTTCCACGTACTATCTGAAATTATGCATGGAGACAAACACACCACAACATTTTAATTAAGACATTGAGCATTGATTTGAACAGACACTAAGAAAACCAAATTTATCACAGCCAACAGCAAACATTATGCAAATTCAACATCCTGTAAATGAAGTATGAGAAAGGCTTATTTCCAAGGTAGAAGACAAGAAAGTAGAAATTGTGATGTACCCATTCTTCTGGAATCTTACTTGCAAAAGCATAACTCATATTTACTTGACTTTGTTACTCAGTGGAGTCAAATTACAGAAATATGTTTTGGATTTTTTTTTTAGTGCAAATCACTGTTTCTTCAGTTAATTTATTATTTTCATCAGGAACAGAGGAATCAAAGACTTTAGGGAGAAAGAGATACATATGCCAGTCACTATCAAATGTTAACTTATGGCTCCTTCCAGATAAATTTTCTAGATATCTGGGTTTTTTTCTTGGAAACACTTTGCCCACTGTAGAATGCTTTGCAGTAAAAATCCAGTGTTTCC
This sequence comes from Pseudopodoces humilis, assembly GCF_049639895.1. Taxonomy (NCBI): domain Eukaryota; kingdom Metazoa; phylum Chordata; class Aves; order Passeriformes; family Paridae; genus Pseudopodoces; species Pseudopodoces humilis. The sequence goes on from NC_142200.1 coordinate 21,204,345, forward strand.
TTCCCAATACGTAGCCATGTGTACACTCAGTGATCAAGCACAGCTGTTTCACTTGATTCAGACACATAGAATACATCACATCACCAAAGACTTCAAATGTGTTCTCTCCATATGGTAGAACCCAAAAATAGGCAGAAAGTTTTTCTAACTTAAAATCTACTACACCTTGACAATTTACACCTTGCACACACTTAACTCACTGCAATGATAACTCCAACACTGTGCTCCAGGTACACATACAGAAATATTGTGCTGTCAAGAAAGGTTTTCCCACACTTTGAAACAGGTATTCACATCCTAGCTCAAACTTTGCAGGTATAGCTTTGGTCAGTTCCATGTACATAATCCAACCACACAGCTTGCCCCAAGTTCATTCAGTGTCATTCCATATGCAGGCAGGGGGGAAAACAAATAGCTAAAGGCAGGTCACAACTATGTCTTTATAGATCAACTCAGAATTTTTTCTAACAAGCCTAGGAATCTAAGCACTCATTTAAGGCCTGTTTAAAAACATTACCTAATTAGTGATTTTTCCAATGAACATCTTTCCCAATCCATTTATGATAAGGTAAATTTGCAGTGATTACTGGCAAACCAAGAAACAAAATCTAAACTGATCAGTAACAAGCACAGAAAACCAGAAAAGAGGTATGTTACTGATTCTGAGGACACCAGTCCTGTGTGCCTGTGTGCCACCAAATCCCTGAAACACAATAGCTCTTTAGAAAGATCATAAAAGACCTGCAAAATATGAAATAGGAAATGAGTAAGGCATGACAAACTTCTAGAAGCAACTCCACATGAATTGTCCCCACATTTAGTCTGTGGTCTCAGAAGGAAAAATCTCAATATTTTAAGCATTAAGTACCAATAAACTATGGTTTGGCAACATGATATAGTAAAAGACTGTCACATACTTGTCAAAATTATTTCAAACAGTAAAAAGATCAATCCATGAATAAAAGTAAGGAGCTATTAACTAAATGAAATAACATTGAAGCATAAGTCTTACTGGAATCATGACAAAAAATGTCAAATTATTTTCACAGAAACATATACTTAGGTTTTACATGACTAACACAGAAAAGCTATTAAACAAATAGAAGCATAAGAGAAACCTCATTTCTTTCCTGAGAGATACTCATCTGTGTTCAGTCTCTGCTTAGGCAGGGCTCAGTGAGAACTTCTGGAGTCTGTATTTGACTTGATTAGAGAGATGGCACTTCTGAGGAACACCAAGCTAAAACCAAACTTAATTCCTTCCTTCTTTCAGAAAGAACGTAATAGAAGCCACAAAGACCAGCTCTAACTGATACCAATCCCACTTCTCACGTTCAAAGCACTGGGAGAGCATAAAGCTTTCACACTTTTATTTGCAATAAAACAGCAGCAACATAGGAACTTTAACATCTCTTTCAGTCATTCTGCTTCCTCACACACACCACCTGAAAACACTGAGGTGTTGTGTTTGAGGTTCCCTCCTCCACTCCCCACACTCCCTCCCTTCCTTTTCCTTCTTTTAAACTAGAAAAACAGAAAAAAGAGAGGTTCTCCTAGAATGTAGAAGATGGGGTATAAGTATTTTCTGCGTTTTTTCCATAGTAAAATTGAATCTTTGCAAAGAAGTACCTCGAGCATCTTCACTGTGTTCACAATTGCATGTTTTCAATCTGTCAAGATAGTCTACAGACCACATTCTGCAACCCTAATGTACATACTCACAGGCTACTATTTTCTTTCTTCTTCAAAACAGTAATTCAGGCAGGTTATTTTATGGAACTGTCAAGGTAAAATCGTGTGTTTTTTCTAACTCGGCTTTACTTAACATCACAGTTTCTATTCTGATTATCATAGTTATTTATTTTCATGTAACTGTGTCAACCAGTTTTTAGTCTACATATCACTATTATGAGAAATTATTGTTTCATCCCCACCCGCTCCCAAGGCTTAACAGGGCACTAACAACAGGATTATTGTAGACTTGTCTTGCCTTTAACATATTGTGAACTGGACAGATTTTATACTGACTTGATCTTCTGTGCCACAGCTCCACAGATAAGAGAACTTTGTCCTTAAAGATAGCTCTTATTTTATTTTCTCTTCTCTTCAACCATGGTACTAAAAGAAAAAGTAAATGCTTGAAAGGGTGAAATTTAGTGACAGACTGAAATACTCCCTAAAGAAGGTCAAGCTGCCTTTGTTCTTGGGCAACAATGATAAAATATTTATCAATATAAGTATGTATCATTCTCTTCATCAGAACATAAGCTGCAAAAAGCACATGTTAAAACCTCTCTAACTTAAATCCTTAAACTGCCAGTAAACTAACTTAGGTTTCTCCATTGCCTAAACACAAAACAAGATGCAGGATCATCATTACAAACTGAGATTTACATATTGCAAAATATTTCCCAGCTTGCTAAAGAACAGTAGCATATCACCTACAGGGAGAGTCACTTCAAAAAGACAAAATCCTGTTGCTACATTCCTGTTTCAAGATTCCCCATGCTATGGCCTTCATACAGGTCCCCATTTTCCCTAACCCAAAAGCCTCTTGATTTTTCTAAAGTCCTGCTTCAGATGGAGAGGTAAATAAGAAACCTGTGGTTCAAAAACTGAAAACCAATACTGAAGAAACCAGAACAGTGGGAATAATATGCTTAAGGTATTCTAGGTAAGAAGAAACTTTAAATATTCCGTATTGATTATCTGTTTTAAGTGATTATCCAGTAAGGTAAAATGTGGTTTTAATTTGGAATGCTCATATGAGAACTAAACAGCTACTACTGAAATGCACAGAATCTCTGAATCATTCACACTGGAAAAGACCTTTAATATCATCAAGTCCAACTGTAAACTTAACACTGCCAAGTTCACCAGAAGAAGTAATCAGATGACCAAACACCCTCCTCCAGGTGCTTTTGACAGTGCAGCTGGAGGTGATAGTGAAGATAAGGATGAAAATTTTAACTATGCCTCCCTTCTAGTAACAGAAACATTCCCTTATGGACCCACCATAACTCTCGGTGTGCTGCTTCCACCTGCGATGGTACCTAACACTGACTGGAGCACAGCTGGACAACAATTTGCAAGTGTTGCACACTGACTGCTAAGCTTCATATGTGATTAGTAATATTTATTTAAACTACTACTATGTAGTATTTGCTAAGTTTTTTCAGGATAGAAAACGAGGTGGGGAGGATGTGAATCTCAGTAGCAGCAATTGCTCTGTGAGAGAAATCTGCCACAAATACTGTCCTGGAGCTGGCAGAGGCACAAAGCTGGGCCTGAGTGCTGTGACAGCAGGGGAACAAAGTGGGAACAGCTCTACCTCAGCAAGGGAAAACCAGAGCAGCTCAGACAATGGGTTGCAGACCTGCAAGCCAAGGTGGGGCTATGGAGTGGTAGGCAGCAGTCCTCTGACATGCCACATGTCAGAGGAGGCCAGGCCTGGACAATGCAGACAGACCCAGACCCCTCTGCCACGAACAACTCGACCTCATCCCGCACCACCAGACCTCTCCTGTTCCCTGTTGGACTGCGTATCTTTTTGATCTAAACAGCCAACACTTAGAAAAGGAATACCATTTTCCATCTTATAACATAGATAGTATTTTAAGTAGCTCTAAAACTTTGCTGTGAAAAGTGCAGTTTTGGGCAATTTATTATTATTATTAATGTCATTATTACATGCCAGTTATTTAGGCATCGCCAGTTATAAGCACACCTAATTGAAACCATTATTTTGGATTTGGCAATGTGGCACTGGTCAGGACACAGGATTACAGTAGCTTTAGTGCTACTCTTCCAGCTCTTGTAAACAGAGGTTCAAAATGAAAAGGACTGATTTTCCCTTCCGCCCAATTCAACAGCTGCATTTCAGATATTCTGTATCATTTGAGACAAATGGTAGAAGTCAAAGTTGATTCATTAAAATAAGTTTTGTCTTCCCAGAAAATGCAAAAAAAACTATCAAAATCCAGACTGTAACTCTAGAAAACCATGTCCTATCAATCCTCATACCTATGTGTTGTCAGTAGACAAATGCTAATGGATACAAATGCTTCCAGGATACAGGTAAATAAGGACTTGAAAAACCTGCAAAGTCAAGTATTTGAGGCAATATCCTGAAAAATATGAAGACAGACATATTTTCCTCTTCCTCCATAGATGGAGGAAGGGGCTTACAATTCCTGTCCTCAGTAAGAAACCCTTTGGTTGGAAACCATGCACTTGCAAATGGTTTCTTCCATCTTAGTCATACAACCATTCTATCAATTTCAAATACAGTCATTTTGTTGTATCTGAGGATAATAATAGCTCATGCCAAAAGTCAACATGTAAAATATATGAAAACACTTTCACTCATTAATGAATGCCAGTAGGATCTCAAAAAATCTGAAATGCATTTTCTTTCTAGTCTAGTTCAAGTTCAATCCAGTACTAGCTCAAAGGACTTATCTTCAAACACATTAAGCAAAAAGTACAACTTATCTTAGACTCAGGACTGAAGTCTGCATTTTACAGCTCTTCTTTTAGTAAAAAGTTGGGTAGCAACTAAAGAGAAACTACCTAGAACAGCAAACTGTAGGATGAAAGAACAAATTCTCAGACAAATCTGAGCTCCTCTCAGACCTTACCACCTTCTGTTGCACCTCTGGAGCTGCCTTCTCTAAGGCACATCTACTCAAATTAACTATTTGGCAATTATAAAACTAATAAACATTTCCTATGAGTTTGTATTGCCTTTAAAAAGCCTCCTTCACCAGAACAGATTCAAACCTTATAGTGCTATGTAACATAGCAAGAGGTGCCAGGTCTCACCTGGACCTAGGCATGACTGAGCTTCCCTGTAACACACATGACACCTGGTCACCTACTTGCTGTCAAACACAATATGCAAAGGCTGAAATCTCTCACAGGCTCAGTTGGAGCTTATTGAATATGAGGACAGCACAGTTACGGACCAGTAAAAAGGTAAACAAGATGAGGATTCTAGAGGATGGACATAGTAATCCTTTAAGCAATAAAGAAACTGCAAAGGTTCATAAAAATTCAAAAGAAGGTCAGATGTATTCAGCAATGGTATTATCAAAAATAAAACATCTAAAGTGTAATCATTAACAATTAATTTCCTGAGTTGCTAGGCATGGGGGAGAAGCAAAAGAAAATGTTAACATCCCTCAGTTGGGAAGTGGAGAAGGCCCAGAGTCACATGATTAAAAGATGGTCAACGGAGATTTCTGCTACAATCACTGACTGTAAAGGAGTAGGAAATGGCAAGAAAACAGTAACTCAGATAGGGTGGGTATGTAAAATATGACAGAAATTTAACTGAAAGATTAAACCACAGTATATCAGTATTATCATGAGCAATCCTCCCATGATTCTCCTTTTCAGAGAGTATATGCTGCTTTAAATAAAAGGTCTGAGTTTACCCCTTTACATGCACATAAATGACAAAATTTTACTTTCATTAAAGATGAGGGCTTTTTATAACTGGAGTATCATTCTTATTCACCATTTTCTATATCACACTACATTTCTTCATACCACTGTATTCCTTCCAACAATTTAATATAGACTGTTTAGGATGTCAACTTAAAAACACAATGCTCTAATTTTAACAAACATGTTTGCATTTTCTTTTAAATGGTCTATGCAGCTCCTGAGGACTTAAAGAAAACAACACATTTAGTATCTGGAATGGCTGTTTCTTACAGCAGGAGGATATTAACCTTTAATCCTTGAAATCATTAAAGAAATGTTTGTAGAAATATTTTTAGCCTCTTTATCTGGTCAAAGTACTGGAAGTTAAGTCGTGTCTGTACAAACCAATCATTTCACCAGCAGTTTTATATTTCTTTAAAGCCTCATATAAAAAGCACCTGCTTAAAGTGAGTAATGGAGTTTTATATTCATTGCACTTAGGAACAGCGTATGTAACCTATTCCGTTTTCCTCCCTTGTGGAATATATTTTAGCTTATATTGCACAGCACATTACGGATGTGTATAAAGGCTCTCTGATCAGCAATTTGGACTGCAGACAGCAACCTGCATGAATACACTTTTTTCCCCATTCCTTAAATACAGTATCCACTTGATTCACCAACACAAATTAAAACCATCCTTTAAAGATGATCTCACCTTTACAGTGAATACATGAAGCTCATACACAGAACACCATAGCAATTTGCAGCATACACCCTGCACAATCAACAAGCACTTGATTACAGCATTACAGAGAAAAGAACCTAATAAATAATGTTTCCTGCCCAATGAATAGAAAATCTCCATCAGTGTGATTAATTTTTGAAATGTTAAAAACCTTGATGTCTATTAAGATACAAAAAATAGAAGAAATTCCAAATGTAAAGAATCCTGTAACGCAGCACATATTAGACACACAAATTTATCTTGGAATTTGCATTTTGTCAGAATGCATGAAAAATGGTGCTTCCATGCTATAGTTTATTAAAGCACATGCTTGTGATATCTTCATAGCTGAGAAATTTAAAGAATTTTTCAATTCAGCCTCAGTATCAGGTTTCCCTCCAGAATTTAGTGCTCAATCTCAATAACACTATGAATTTGAAATAGCCATACAGAAGTATTCATCAATTACGACAATACTTACGCTGGATTAAAGTAGGTAATAGAGGCATGATTGTAACAAAAAGAGCATCCTTTAATTTTTTCATTAAGAAAATAACAGTGGCTTTTGATGGGACAATAATAAGTTTTTTAAACACTTTTGTGTGATTGTCCATGGTATTCATGAATTCATCATCATTTGTACCACTATATTACACACAACATACATTGATTTTCATGTATTTTAAAGCAGAATGATTTATCCCCTACGTACATAATCATATCATCACAAAAGTAGATGCTACTTTAGAGTAGACACTTACTTTTGGCATCTTCTTCCACCCACAGTCACTCTCTGCTGGTAAGTTTTAAGTAACATGGAAAATAAATTTGCCAGAACTTAAACTAGGCATAGAATTACCCATCAATGTTATTGCACATAAGTACTTACTCGCTGAACTAAACAGGAAGAAAGGCTATATTACATTAGCTTGATTAGTACCTCATGGAAGGCTGCAGAAGTTTTGAGGTCAAGGCAAGTTTACTGAGCCCATGAGTAGTAGAAGGAATAGATATTTTATAGTCACACATCTGAGGTAATATCTGTGATTGGGCAATTGCATATTTTCTAATTTATTGTAATTAGGTTAAGACTACAGTATGCTTGTTTGCTACAAATTCCTCACTCTGATATACTTGGTACAGTAAATCTTGATAAATCTACCCAATATTACAATATCTGAGAAAGATAGGACCTCAAAGTTAAAATTAAATCCTGCTAAATCTTCATATTATCTCTGAATGATAACCAAAGAAGATTTTGAAAAGAATAAAAAGTCAAATTTTTAAGACAGAGGAACAATACTAGGAACTTACTGCTTTTACAATGCTGTTTCTTTTCCCAATTAGACTTCCTTAGCATAACTAAAAATCTGTATTAAATGTCCCTATAGGTATTATAACTTGGCTTAGTTTATAAAGAAGAGTGCTATATGAATACCAGTTGTATGCTTTTCAACAGAAGGATGTAAACTTATTTAGCGATCTGTTTTTCTCTTTCATCTTATCTCTAGTTTCTGTGTAGATTTATAATGCTCATTGTTTCCAATTTTAACAAATCACCTAATGGCAGAAAGGAAAATATGTTAACCTTGGAATTATTTTCAGTTGTAGAAATCCCTTTTGTCTGGCTCATGCAAGGCCTGCAATCTGTTTTAAACACAGATTGTCTGTCTTTTGTCTGACAGCCACCAAGCTGCACAAATTACTTTCTGCCTGTTCACCTGTTTGCAGCTGTGTCTGTAAGCTAAGGATTCTGTAGTTTGACTTGGGCAACCACTCCAGGATTGATGACATGTGCTGCTGATAAACTGAGCAATTTGAAGAAATTACTGGCTAAACTTATTGAAAGACATCTGTGCATGGGCTGAGAACTAGAAGCCTTCAGTTGTGTGTTTGCAACCTGCAGTGGCGGCAATCTGTTTGAAGTGATATCCTTCTGTAACAGAGCTGGTCCTGCCACAAAATAACTGAACCATCTTTGCAACATATTTCTTCACCCAACAACAGAATTCTGCTCTTTTGGTCTTGAATATACCTCCTAAATAGAGGACATAACAACAATTAAGACTTCCTATACTCATCTAGCAGAAGTAATTTCTTTTGAAGTGTTTCCGTTTTCCACCGAGATCTGGCATTCTGAGTTGTTTCCCAGCCCTCTCTGCTCACAGACGAGTTCTCAGCAGTTAATTCCAGTTTGAGCATCTCACAGGCACCCTTATTGTTTTAGCCAGGAGACATGCCTTGGCAGTATTATGGGGGTACAGTTCAACTCTTCAGCTAACCAATAGCAATGCCTGAGGTTTCTGCTCTAAAATTCAGTCATCAAAAAACTCTATTTATAAACCATGTGAACCTGGATAATGTTTGAACTTCTAGGAGATACTTGCAGATGCTCATTTTAAGCACAAGAAGCCCAAGACTGTGCTCTCAGGGTGAGCATGTGCATGCATATGTGCATATGTATGAAATTCTTTTGCTTTAAAAAAACTCCACCAGCCTGGTGAGCTGTGTATGATGGCTAGCCAGTTCTAAGCTGTTCACTACATTTAACAAAATAAATTCCTAAGTCCTTTGGGACACATTCTACAGTGATATGATTCAACATTGCTCCCATTTCCTTTGTTCTTACATACATAGCATAAATGTATTTCGAGTATACCTTGTGACCGAGTAAGCCAAAGCAGGATTCTGTACATCTTCAAAAGTTTTAGTAGCCCAGAATAAACAACAAAATAAAAATATTACTAAAATTCCTTCACACAGTAATGCAAAAAAAATTAATTGAAGGAAAAGTGTGTTAAGCTTAAAAAACTAGCAAAATGCATAGAGAACTTCCAGTGAGTAGTCAAAAGCACAAAAGTTGTCCACTTTCACATCTGCACATTAACCCTCTCTCTCCCCCTAAGCCCTCATTTTAGGCATTTAAAAAAGATTAAGCATGCAGTATTTAAGTACCCAAACCAAACTATTAATTTCACCTTGTTGTCTTTACAACCACTTCATACCAGAAGCCAAGCTACTAGCTGAAATCATCAAACTATCAGAACTCATATCTGTGCTATTTGTTAGCTTTAGCAACTGAAATTAGTGCTTCCATTTTAATCTCTTTAGTATTTAGAAGCAAGTATTACCTTTAAAAGTATCTTCACAAACAAGGTTTACTAACAACAATAACAATTTTCAAAATACATACTACATTTGATGAAAAATTATCACTGTGCTCAAGAACATTTGAAAATAGGAAAGCAAACCTTTCAAGTTAAGTAGCTATATAAATTGGGCTTTCACATTTCAGAACCCATAAAGTGGATTCACCACAGAGCTGAAGTGACTTCCTGGAAAAAAGAATATATAGCATAGTGTATATGCATACAATAAATCAAGTCCTGATTATGTGCAGCTAAAAACTATACATCAGCAACAATAAAACCTTTAAAATACCATGCTACAGCAGATATCTAAGTAAATACAGCATGTTTTTATCTTTAGCATCTATGCATATTGTGCGTTCGAGAATTTTTAATGTCAGCTTTTATTTTAAAAGAGCTAAGTCGTGAGAACATTCTTCTGTACCACTTCATAACTCTGACACCAAGTATGTATAAAAAGATTAGCCTTTATTTGGTATAAAATCAGTTGGCAGTTTTACATCTGTGCTATGCAACATAAATACCCCAGCTGGCATCTCAAGCTCACACACATATGGACTTCAAAACAGAAACTTCCTTATTTGCAGCACTGCCAGGGTAATTTTGTATACTCTGCATACTACAGCTATTTGTCAGGCCCCTGCAGGTGTGCACTGCACATAAACACACAGCTGTAGTCTAGCAAGCCAAGTGTTCCATCAAACACATAAAGGGAGACCTCAGCAGCTGGATTAGTCATCCCTGCAACAGGTCCAGAGAGAACAATATGGGTTAGTATTTTTGGAAAAGCATGGATGGTAAATTTATGATTATGCTGGCCTTACCAAATAACTGCTGGATTGTGTCATTTTTATGCAATGTCTACTTATTAAAGTTTTTGTTAGAATGGCTGGAACAGATCGAATATTTTTTAGTTTTTAATATAAACAATAAGGTAGTTTATGTATAAAATAGTTTATTAAGTGCAAAATGTTAAAAGGTTTTCATGCTAGTGGTTGGTTTTTGACAGATGTTACAATTATTTGCATTGGCTTTAACAGACAAATTGCTGGAATCAATTATAGTTAGTATATCAAAGTTATATATTATGCTTTGTCACATTTACTATAGCCACATAGGATTTTTCTATTTCTTTTTTTTTTGCTGTAACTGCTTAGATCACAGGTGAATTCCTAAAAACATTTGATAAAGTGAAGAATGAACACTATTGTGATTGACTTACTTAAACTGATTTTAAGAAATTTTAAAACTCAACTAAAATTGCTTTCTCTCAGTACTGTTTAGAAGACATCAGCATCCAGAGAATTTCATGGTGGTCATACAGATGTTAAAAATATTTTAATCAACCAGAAAAAGCAGTAAACTTAATTTTATGCAAGTTTCCTTTAAGAAACTTTATATGTCAAAATCAAGAATAAAAAGAATCAGTAAGAAAATGAAAAAAAAAAAATTTAAAGCCATTTGCCACCTACTTATTCAGAATAATCACTGTATGGTATGTATTTCAGCATTTAAAAATTGCCTCAGAAAAGATGAGAAACTGTGAATGCTATCAGGACTAATCCTAGATTAATTTCATCCATTAAACTTTGAGTTCAAATATGCAGGCACCCGTGCTTGCTTCTCTTTGGTGTTTGCTTGGAAACAAAAAAATTTACCAGACCTAGCATGTTGCTCTCTTTTCTGACTGTAACATGTTTACATACTCATAACAGCTCTTTCAAATTTCATGTGCTGAGGGGAAGATGTCAATTCAACACCTTGGTACAGTAGACACTGACCAGCACTGAGAACATAACCACATTTTCTTTGCATAGACCAGGACTTTGGCAGCACCTGGGAACACTATTGGCAGGAATCCATTCCCAACTGCCCCTGCTTCATTAAGTTAATTGCATCATTTCAAGAAAGAAGAGAAGGGGCTTCCTAAAGGTCACTTTCCTAAACATGACCTAATGACATTTCAAGACCACGTATGTGTCATCCAACAGGAGTATCATACAGGGGACTCAGAAATGTACATGGAGGTTATGTTAATATTATGGTAATGTAAGATCTAATCATTAGAATTACTGATATGTAACTAATAACAACACCGTCATTTCCTCGTGTATAAAGGTAGCTGTTTTTTTCAACCCAAACAGGTTGTAGTAAATGGTGAAAAGGCACCAGACTGAGATGAACAGTACTCAGCCATATTCAGTATAAAAGCCACTAAAACACATCAAAACAAAACAAAAAAGAAACACTTCAAAACAAAAAGTGGTTATTTAGAATACAGGGGGTATGAATGAACACTTACAGGTGACCAGGGTGACTACCAAACCACAGCTGAAATGCAAAGAGATTTATTTTATTCCCTCACTAATGATGCTGGGTGGCAGAGACACACGGGGACACAGGCTCTGTTAGGCTCAGCCCATCCCAGCAGACAGCAGCAGGGGCCACTTCCTGCCCCAATACACCAAAGGGCTTCATGCACGTGTAGCTTATCACAAGGCTGAGCTTTCATGGTCTCTGAGCTTTTGTTCTCTCACTCTGTCCCAGAAGGAGGCTCGGGCATGTCTGTTACAGTGTGCTATCCCTACACAGGAATTCTAATTCTCAAAACAGGCAGAGGATGAACATAGGCATAAGAAGTGGAGTTTTCCCACCCTGGTATTCTTAGCATTCAAAGCAGCAAGATCACTTGAGCAAATTTACTATCCTCCTCACCATTCTTCCACTTTTAACCCTTTTCTTCTAACGCAGGGTAAATGTAAAAGGCAAAGTTATTATTTCTTTTAATTGAAACAACTATCTTTCCAAATCAAACACAAAATTTGTAACTTCAGGGATACATACTTTGCACCCATCTTGGATCTACAGCCTACAAAACACATGTATAAAATTTAACAATGGAATTACTAATCTGGTAAAATGAAGGCAGAGTCCATGTCAAACAGTAACAAATGGAATGTGGCAGAAACTGACTGATGGTTTGAAGGCAAAGTTTTCAAGATTTAATGGCATACTACACCACTGATGAAAAAACTACATTCAAAAGAACAGTGATTGCTTTATTAAAATGACCTATAACCTTAGTAAGTGTTTACAAGAAATCAATTAGCCCTACTTCAGATAAAAACTTGAAGTATCTTTCTTGAAAAGAGATAAAGATGACCACAATATTATAGAGCAAAATATTGGGATGTCCATAAAGCAAAACTGTGCCTTTCCAGAAATGTGACTTCTCAGGATATCTCTAAGAAAGTGTTTTTGTGGATATTCCAAAAAAAATTTAAAAGAGGAATTAGATATTTTAAGTAATAATATTATGCAGTGAATTATAAGAGAATAGAAATTTAAGAGGGAAAGAGAGCAAGGAGAAGGACAAGGGGGATTCATGAGGGGTGGAATGTCCTAGTAAGAGACAGAAGATAAGGAAGGAAAGCCCTGAACACTCTCATAGTAGTAGGGCTCTACAAAAGTCCATAAAGTCCATGAAAGCCAAGAACACCAGGACCTACTTCCCTGAGCAAATCAAATGTGGAACTTGGCTTAGCCTTCTTGTATATATGGATTTAAATGTGGTCTGAACCCTCCAACATAACCGGTTCCAATTAAAAAAATTAAACTTGCAGATCTAAGCACATCATGAGGCAGCCTTCCCTTAGAACATTCCCAAAAAGCTGCATTCCAATACAAATAAATCAAGCCACAGACCCTTTTCTTTGTCTATAGAGTTCAGGTAAGCAAAGCACTTTCAACAAGAGCTCTTTTCCAGGAAGAAAATGAACTTATTTGAACTAATGGATAGGGAAACACAGTTCTTATGATGAAGGATGTGTCTACACAGCTACATGGCAGGGATGATTATATTGTTTTTGCTTGCACAAGTCAAACCATATTTAGACCTTCACAGTCAAGTCATCTATACTTTTGTTTTCTTTTCACTTAAAACTCATATTCAAAAATTTGCCTGCCTTAGCTGCTGGCATTTTAGGTACAGCTACATTATACATATCTTAATCAGATCCTGCCTAAGACTATATCAAACCCTTTAGAAACAAACAAAATACCAAAACTCTAAGGAAATAAAGTAATTTTTTTAATTCATTTTTTTGCTGCAGACAGCACTCCATTGAAAAAAAATAAATTAATAAAAATTAAAGTATAGAAGAGTCACACTTGGGAAGTATTCATAAATATTGATCAACAGCACTACCTAGTAAGAGCATTTCATGTCTCCAAAATTTTTATGCTTTTATTACGCAAGATATTCCTGCACAATGTTAAGCCAGCAGACCCTGATAATTCAGTGAAGTAGATACACCTTGCCTAGTGCAGGAAAATGACAAGCTATTACTGAAACAGCAACAACAGCAAATTCTTGCAGTTACATTCTTTGATGCTACACATTAAAGAAGAGAATGATAAACAATTACTGGAAGGACACAATGGTTTCCTAAACTAAAGTTTGAGACTCAGCAGTGACAAATTTTAGAACACACCATCACTAACATATTTAGTATTCTGTAAGAAACAAAAGAAAGTATTTTCCCTGCTTGCAAAGCCTATCAGCTGAAAAAGATTGACTGTGCAGAGATACATTCCATTTACACAAATGGATACAAAAGGAAAAATGGTAAAAAAAGACTTTGTATTACAGAGAAACCCAGGAAAGGAGTGCAAAAGGTTCTACAATTATGGCCATTATTTTAGTTAAATTTTATCCAGGTAAACATTAGAACTGAAAAGCCACCCTACATATTAAGACGCTTGAGAAATGCATATTTGACCATCTTCAAAACATTTAAAAAACTAATAAATGATAAAGAACTTCGTATATTTAGAACTATACTACTGTTGCCCAAAACAGCTGAAGCAACATTACCCAACCGTAACCAATTCCAGACCCCTCTGGGCATCACACAGACCATGCTTGCTTTTCTCTCCATTCCTACCTTCCCTTTTTTCCCCCCATTTTTCTTAAAATACAAGCTATTTTATAGGGTGACTGTAATATGATACTATGATCATTGCTGATTGCAGTTAGAAACAGACCCTTCTAATCCAGCTGCTCTCCACTTCAACAAATGCCATTTAAAAGCTACTTCATAAAAACATTATTGCTTCATACTTAAAAGACATTAAGTCAAGATTTTGGAAATTCCATTCACTTGATTATATCAGCAAGTGTACTATATGCTAGATTTATCATTAAAGCAAAATCCATGAGAACTGTTTTCCAGACTTCAGTTAATGCTCTTATGACACATTTGGCCAATGAAAGGGATGAAAACCAGTAGTGCTTTGAAGCAATAGCCAGTAAATGCCGTTGTGGTTTACCAAGAGTGGGATGCACAACATATTAGACCACAGTTAATGAAATTAAACCATTTCTTATGTTTTTTAAATGTGTCCTGTATTACTTGCTTGGAAACTACACAATGCTTCATCTTTGAGATTTTACTCTTTTTTTGGTAGTAAATTGTATCTCTTACATCTACTGTTAATTGAATCAGTAAGCGACAACCACTGTTTTTTATTTTATAATACTATTTACGGCAAAATAACTTGATAAATTAACTACATATTCTTCTTTTTTTCCACATTAAAATGAAGTTCTAACTTCATGTTCCTTACTCAAAAATCCAGGGAAGAGATTTCTGTAAGGAAAAGAGGATGAAGTATTTGCCTACTACCTATTTGTATCAGATGTGCATTGATAAATAGTTTCCTTACATAACGTGCCTTACATAAAATGTAGATTACATTTAATGCTTTCTTGAGAGCAAAAAGTACTCTCCTGACAAATATTTTGGTGAAATACATCTCTAAAGTTTTAACTCCACTCAAGTACAATTTTTTCAACAAACAAATGAAGAGGTTTATTTACCAAAATGGAACACTGTCCTCTATTATCCTGAAGTCTCGAAGAACCAAACAGATAACCCATAAAAACCCATTTACTTCTCTAGCACTGCTAACTATCTGCATATTAATTATAAATCTACGGTTAAAGCCCAGCTAAATTAAATCCTTAAAGACAACTACATTTCTCCATGTCTTAGTTTAGGGCAAATTAGGAAGGAAAACTCCAAATGGGGAGTTACATAGCAACACATGGAATATTCTCTTATTTGCATCAATAAAACTGTGAAAACTAGTATTCTTCCCTTGGACTTTAAGACAGAGAGCTCACAGGAGAAAATTCATTTCTCTCCAGCAGTCCAACCAGCTGTTGTCTTAAACCAAGAACTCAATTCTCCTAAGCCCTTCAAACTGTCCAAATGCAGCTCTTCACATACTGCATTTTAGCAAGTTAATTTATGACTGAGCAATGTTAAATAATAAACTTTTCCAATTAGCATAATTAGCTAATAGTAAACTGAGGGAACTGGTCAATAGTCCAGGCCATTTTTACACTGCCACACCATCAGGAGCCACTACTATTCTTCCAGAGGGATTATCATGGCACAATTTTGCTATTTATAGTCATCAGCAGAGTGAGAAGATCTGTATGTGAGAGACTGGTAATGAAATAGCATCAAAGCCAATCTGCAAGAGAAAAGACAAATGACAACAGCCCTTCTACTAGTCCCAATCAGAAAAGCCACTGTCTTCTGTTTGCTACTTAGAAACACTTTACTACATATTTGGAAAAATACTTTTATAAAAATTACAACTCTGATACTGAGAGGTGGGGTGGTGGAATGAGGAAGTAAAGTTATGAGGCCTTCCATCAGTGGAACTTTTTTTCAGACAAATCACTTTTCCCAGATAAAACCATTAAAAAGTCAACTCTCAATTCAACTTTTAATACTGAGAATATAATTTCTGTATCTATTCTGCTTCTAAAGAAGTACCCTAAAGACAAATCAAATGGGATTATTGTGCTTAACAAAGAACTGCCCTTATTAGCAGAAGTGTTGAATAACATTGGCCTTTAACACAAGTTACACTGCACACCCAAGTGGCAGTGAAGTTCAGATCACATACCCTCATTTCCATAATCATTTTCACATGCCTAGAATGCATTAAACACAATACCATCTTAAAAATGAAAAGCAGACATTCCTTTGGAAATTAATTCAATATTTAGCACATCACAGACAGAAAACATCTCTTTTTACAGTGTAGAAAAACATAATAAATACTACAAGGATGTGTTTTTTTATTTGCCTTAATTTTGTCCTATAGGCACAAGCATACAATACTACAATTCCAGAGCGATTACATTTATGTCTAGAACACTGTATTCTAACATGGAATCTTCTTCACCACTCATTTTCACAGACCTCAAGTTAATTATTCCTGCTCAACAGTCTCCAGCCACTTCCCAGAGAGAAACACACACCACACAATATTTCCCCTTACGAGATTCTTTCCCCACAAACAAAAATGTAAGTCTACATTTAATGTATATACAAATTTTAAATTCATATATGCTAGCATTGCTGCAGTTAGAGCTAGGGGGTCCATGCAAGAGCACGGATTGACTTTTGGAGAGGATCAAATCCTTCTCTGACCTGTAACTGGGTTATCCACATCCAAGTTAATTCTGCTCTAAGGATTATGGAATGAGCATTTTTAACAGCAGTATTCTTGCTCATTTGTAGTTATTAAGTCCAGAGGCAAGCCTATGGTTCTCAGGATGGCAAATTGAGCTCAACTAATAAATCCCTCACTGTGAAGAACTCGATTATTTCTTCTGGATAAACAGAATATCTTATGAGAAGTCACCAAAGAATTAACCGTGAGTTGAGCTCAGTGACATTCCACCCAACAATCAAACAAGACACATTAAATTAAGCTTTAACTTACAATTTCTTTCAGGACTTTCCATTATGCTACTACAGCACACAAGAATGGAAATCACCTTTGCAGTGCTAACAAGCCCATACTCTGCAAATGAATAATGAACCACAGCAATGAAACTTTAAATGACATGCATATAAGCAAGGGAAAAAATCCTCTTTAAGTTCAATTATATCACATAATAAATAAAAAAAATCTAATGTGTAGCTTCTCCATTTATATCCCATTGCATTAGCTACCACTTGGAGTGAATATATAACATTTTATAGTGTAGATCCCAGGACTTCAGACAATATAAATAAATGCAGGAAATATTTTTTTCAACACACCAACCAGAGCGCATAATTAATAATCAGACATACGGTTCAAATTAATTCCAAGAGGAAACAGTAACTAATAAACTTCACAGAGTACACAGAAGCAATGTGTAGATCAGCTAGATGAAATGGCAACTGATGTTGAACACTAAATTTCAATAGGCTTCATTCTGTCACAGGAAACTAAACATCTGCCATTACATTCACAGGTGGAAAGATCTGGATCGTCTTGCCAATGCAAAATAATGCATTGCAACAGGAGAAAATACACAAAAGACATAAAATATTTACAACTGGAAATCAAGGAAAGAGAAGTTAACACTATTTGTGAAAGACAATTTACCCCACGCAGTGATTCAAATAAAAAGAAATGTAAATGTTTTTAACAAAGTAAAGCTACTCTATAGCACACATACTACCCCAAAACTTCTTTAAAAGGCATTTGAATCTCAATATGTCCATACTGGTATGGACACACACAAATGCATCACATAAAAAAGGGACAAGATGTGGATTTTTTTTAAAAAATAAATTCCTTACACAACAAATTATTTCTTCTGCTAAGCACATCATCATTGCAGGGTACAGCCAAAGAAAGTTTAAGAATAATCTTGATGCTTATCAATTTTTTTTTCTCCAGAAGACAGTTGTTAAAGTTAAAAATGGAGGCTGCTGGCAGTTTTAAAAACCTACTGGTTCAGAATTACTCCAACTTTTGTACAGATAATTTTGGAGGTTTGTTTCATTTTGGTTTTTTTAAATGAACACCACAGTTTTACAACTCATTAAACCATTTTCCAGTTGCACATAAGCTAACATTTTTGTAACAATTCCTAAAGATTTGCAGAATTCTACAACATTTCTGCTCCAATAAATGAGAAATTAGAAAGCAAACAAAAAGTAAGTAATGATAAGCATCTTGGAACACCACCTAAACAACCTCAGCAGCATTGCTAATCAGTTACTTTGCTCACAAATATATTACATATTCAAGACAAGTAGAAAGAAACAAAGATTAAAACAAAGATCCTTTAATTAAACCCAGTGATGGCAAAACACATAGATCTTTTACATATTTAAGCAACTGAAATGTCAATCTTCCTTAGGAAATAAAAATCCCAGAGCAAATGGAAGTGGAAATGAAACAAAAGGAAAAGGTTTTTGGCTCTACATGCTAAGAATTGCTTACAGCAGCATGTTATAGACAGGGCCCTGGAGTTTGGCTGAGCTTCAATGGCAGCAGCTTTACGCTGTAGGGATTGGGTCATCAGTGGCATAGCTGGGCAATTAAGAGATGAAGCAATGTATTTATTTATATTCGTAAGAAACTGTACAAAATGCAGCCATACAGCCTGAAGTACAGGAGATTTTTATACACCTAAATCAATTAATTAGAAGGAAATAAATGACTGAGAGATTTGAAGGAAATGCATCTTGCTTATTTGCACAAACACAGAGGATACCAAACTAACCCCACCACCATAAGTAAATACAATAGATTCATATTTGTTCAGTAATACCATATAAGAAGTACTGTTCTTGTTAACCAAAAATCATCTTGTTAACCAAATTGCTGGGCATGGCTGGTCTTACTAAAAATATTTAAACTGGTTTTATACTGGGAATAATATTCATGCTTAGAATAGTTTTGGATATGAATAGCAGTTTTCTTTGCATTGCAGACCCCTGCAGCTGTACAGAGCAGCTTCACAACTCCTCACAACTGCAGGATCCCTTTGCAAACACCATCTCCATATGTACCTTCCAACAACCAAATTTTTTTTTTCTCCACTCCCATTTCCAATTTCTCTTCTTACATCTCCAAAGTGGATAACCTCCACTATCAGCCTTTCAGTGTTGATATTTTCCCCTCTCTTTAAGGTCAAAAAGAACCAGATGAAATTTTTACAACAGTATATGTGCAGAAATTTCACAATACAAGAGTGGCTAAGCAGTGACATCTTTTGAAATGACCACCAAATAATAGCAGTATAGAAAACCGCATTATGAAAAGTTCTTCTTTCAAAATCCAGACACTAAATCCCACCTACATGCTGACTGCAGATCTCTGCTTTGTGAATTTTCACTGTAGGTATGTTAATAAGAAAAAATTCAGCTGTTTCACCTCTCAGAGTAACACACAAAGTATTTCTGGCACAATGCTACATTTCAGTACAGCAGAATGTAAAATTTCATCAACCTTGACAACCTTTCCATTGAGACAATATGGATTTCATCATTAATAGATGAAGTACAAATAGTCCATTTACCTAAGTCCAGCGCAAACAATAAGAAGCTAGTCTTAATAATTACATTAAACACACAATGAATGTAAATGATCTCAACCTGCAATACTGTACATATTTCAGAAAGTAAAAGAACCTGATAAAATATGAGCTCAAGATTGCTGCAGAAAGTGATACCAATACCAGCTTATAAATTCACTCACCTTTGAGGCATTCTCCCCCCTAACCATACATACCAAAATCTGGCACCAAAACACTTCAAGAGGGTGTACAAGAATAAAAGGTGCCAGAAGTTTCTACGACTATCTATGACTTTGGAAGACCTAGATCCAAGTGTTACATTTGTTTCTTGAACCCTAGTGCCTTCCATTAGGGGCACAGCCAGACTGAACTGTTTTTTAGAAAAAAATCTGGCTCAAACCCACTGTAATCGTGAGTCTGAGTGGGCACAAAGCAAAACTCTTGATCTATTACAGATGAGACATCACGATTGCAAAGAAAACACAAGCATCGCTTTGTAATGTACTTGACACCCTTTTTCTCTAAGGTAAGTATTATTTGTGTTAAACTACTCCCTAGGAACCTGAAGCATCAGGGTCCCCTGTTCTGCTAAATTAGTAATTCTGAAGAGCAGCTATGAATGCAATCACTACATTAACTTAATACATTTTAGTGCTAAAAGCCAGTATGGAATTGACATCATAGTAGGAAAAAAAATAATTTCATAATATCTTAGATGCTATAGATATTGCTAAAAGATAAGCACAGCCTAATCAGGGAAATCAAATGGCAAATATGTGGGCAGAACTGAAAAACAGGGTTTGCAATTCTTACCTCACATCCTTGCAAATAAATTGAGTAGAAAAAATTACCAATAAGTGTTTAGTAATTTTGTATTTTATTTTTTCCCACAAAATGACAAAAATCAATAACATGTATTTCTTCCACAGGGTTCTGGTAAGTACATTCAGACTACAGAAGCTCAGATGCTTTGGATGCTCAATTCTCCTATTGACATAGCATGACGCAGAAAACCCTTGCTGAGCTGCGGGCTGCTATGGCTCCTGCACATTTTCAGCATCCATACTTTTGAGTGGTGGGATCCTCCTTTATAAATTCGGTGTACATTTCTTGTTCAAATTTAAATAATTCTGGATTTTACACCAGTGGATGGCAGTAACTATTTTAATTCAAATCCTACTGTGCAACAGCCCTATAACTATTGTTTTATATTCTTCCTAAATAAAGTGTTTTGCAATACATAATGGTAAGCTTCTTCCGAAAGTTCTGAGAAAAGGATTACTTCCTTTGAAATTATGAAAAGCTCTAGAACAATAGAGAAGTATATTTAGTAGGGTTTTTAAATAAAATGTTCATACCACTATACAAACGTCACTAAAATGAACTGATGCATAGGCACTCTTGATTCAGGTAAATGACACATTAGCATGAACAATCATAAAAAATGCGTAAGGAGTAAGAAGCCCTTCTTAATGAAAAAATATAGAAATGTTTCCATATGTTTTATGAAGTATTCTTTACCCTTTAAATGAGCACATTCAGATTTAGTCGCTGGCTTTGTTTCAGAGAAACCCCATCTGTATACTACATCGCTTACAGGCACATCTCAGTCATGCAATAGCTATGTCACAGCTCATATATCAAATAAAAATCACATTCAAGGCCACACAACCTTATATACTCAAAGTCTTCCATTCTATTTTAAGTAATCCTAAGAGAGCTCTTATTGCACCTCACTGCTGATGTCACATGACTTTTGTTGGGAAACAGTCGTACAACTGAAATATCAAAAAGTTCTTAACACAGATGAGAATGATATGAGGGAGAACTCTGTTGTACCTATATATTCTGAAAGCCCTTTTTTTTATATAACAAAGAAACAGGTGTGGAACTAAAAACTTAAGAAGAGTAGCACTGCACCACATTACGTGGTACTGGGAAAAGCAGGATAAAACATACAGAACTCACAATAGGCTTAAGGAATTCATCTGACACAGATTCCAAGACTAATAAAGCTCATGGTCCACATCAAGGACAGAAAACAAATAAGTTATCTAACCTTCCTGACATCAAATGATTCAGTGCCAGAAAACTGCATTTCAAATCCAACAGCAAGGATAGCTGACTAGTCAAAAGGCTTCTATCCAAATTACATGGCAGCCCAAAAACCATCAACTTTTGTAGCAAGAAAACAGTATGAACAGCTATGTTAGAAATAATGAAATCATAAAAACACAAGCCATCTCTTGCACAGAACACCTTGACTAAGCAGAATACTGCTGAAACATTCCTATATTTAGGGGATTGTCCCCTTATTATAAGGAAGATTCCCTTGCCAGAGAGAATTTGTGAAAAACAAAAAATATCTGATGTACTCAGCAAAGTATAAACGCCTTACAAGGAAAGCCACTTATCTTCGATTAAAAAGAGAGGCTTGTTC